>NW_007578699.1:54487-235676 GCF_000690725.1 Stegastes partitus
TGGCATCAGTCAGTGCAAACACCCTCCAACTATTTACATTTCTCCATTTGAAAAAGTGACTGATTTCTGTGGAGCTAATGCAGAGAAACTGTACTGAGCATCCATCATTTGTAAAGGTTGCAGCTCTGTTGTCGGTGCGTATATAGCATGATCCTCCTCATTTACGCTGTGTTGTTGTGTAACACATCATACTGGTTCTAGCCAGTGCAGGCTCTTATCTCTACAATGTGAGGCAGGAGGAGGAGGGGGGGGCAAAAAAAGACCCCCGCTTTAAAGCCGTGCCTTCAGAATGAAGTGATGAAATTTGTCGCTTCGAAGGGAAAACTCTCTGCAGCTTATTGTTTTGTGCTGCATAAGAAAACTGCAAGAGATGGAGAGTCAGAGGAGGACAGAGTTGTCTCATTTCTTGGCAAGAAACACGAGTAATTCTATTATAGAGGAGAAGACAGGAGGGGGGGGATGAGGTTCTGCATATCTGGACGGAGGTTTTGGATAATATTTTTGTACCAACAAAACATGTCTGTTTATGTGAGCGCTGTTCCTTCTCTTGAGGATCTCTCTCCCACACATGCAGCCACACATGCATTCACACACAAGGGGAAGTTCATCACACGTGCTCGCATTAGCTCTCCGATGTGCAAACCCGGCCCCGTCTACAGAGGCAGGGACCAACACGCTAAAGCATGTTCACATCCAGTCACTCTCGCACAGTTTGGTGTTTTTTTTTGAACAGACAGATGTTGTGCTCCAACTGGAGGCGCCCCGATTGGCTGAACGCTCTGGCGTGATTGGGCCCATGCTGGCTCTGCTTCAGCCACTCAAGCTTACCTGTGCCGTGATTGGTCACACCATTACGTATGACACAGTGACACAGTTTTGAGCGTTCTGCTGCAGCACCAGACACAGGCTGCTTTGACTTCTTGTGGAGTGTTTTCATTGCAGCTAAGGGAAATGAGTAGATTGGAAATGGGTGGAAACAGTGAATCATTGTCAAATAAAACACATTTGCTCAGATATTTATAAACCAAACGTGGCGGTTCTTCCACAGTAACACTCGACCCAGTTGGACCGGTGGGCAAAACGTGCATTTAAATTCTTTGTACCTGAGGTAACATTTCTTTTGCACAATCTTCCAGCATCCTTTGTGCTTCTCTTCTTCATTCATCATTATAAAAAAAAAAGTGAGTGCTGATCCATTCATATGTTGCTCCTGGCAGGAAAAACAAGCAGTGAATTTATTATTACCCAGAAGCAGCTTTGACCGTTCACAAACCTTTTCCAGTCCAAAACAAGTTCTGCTCAGTTTCACCAAAGTTCAAGCAGTCCACACTTCCATGACTTTGAATAGCTGGCCGAGCGGCTGGCGGGACGCCAGCGCTCTTGCAGCTCCGAATTCACAAGAAGTTCTCCCCTCCCCCGAGAACCTCCTGCTGATTTATCTGCATGGGTTGTCCTTTCTTTGACACACAAAACAAAGGATGACCTGCAAACCCCCCCAAAGTCCCCTTTCTGTGTAATTTTCCATATTCTGACAAAGCTTGCAAAAACATCCATGTGCCAACAGAAAGTTTAGGATGGTGACAAACGTTCTTGTTGGTGTACTTTGTCCTAAATTATCCAATCAAATGCAATAACATAACGTGTAAGTTAATTAGTTTAACACTGGGCGACTTCAGCAGCACAAATGTGAAGCAACAAACAACAGGAAGTCGAATAAAACCGCAAAACAAGGCCAGAACATTGAATATAAGTGTATTTTTTTTATTTAACGAAATTGTAAAACCCGATTAAATCAACATCTTCCACATTCTGTTGCAATTATATAGTTTATATTGAACAAAAACCACATGGTAGATGTTGCATGTCGGGGTTTAAAGCATCATGAAGAATAAGCAGAGTGATGCTCACAGCTGCACCTCACATGGCAACCATCACACCAAACCTGTTTGTTTAAAACATTGACCCACAAACAGGTCACTTTTATGGGTCAGCCTCAACTCTGAATGGACACTTCTACCGAACAGATGCTTCATGAACAAAGACACCACCTCAAGATGACTCAGCTGTCAGTTTCTTCACACCAGAAACGCTTTCTCACACCCACTCTGGTTACAGCTCCACCTGTTTCGCAATCTAGAGTTGAATGTCGTCACTCGAACACGTAGTTTGCATATTCAAAAGATTGTGCGTTGAACCGTCCTGCTGCAGCTCTGATTCAGACAGAATCAACAAACAGGAAGACCGGAAACAGAAATCAGAGACAAAAAACTTTGTTCCAGCATCAGGAAGCATCTGATCTTTTAGTAAAATATGTTAATGAAGATGCAAAAATTTAATCCTGCATTCAAAAGCGCACGTATTATGAGCTAAACAGGAAGTGAAAGTGACTGTGTGGAAGAAAAATGGTTTCTATGTAAAGTTAAATATTTTCTGATCCCTGTTTTAACACATTTCTTGACTGTTTATTCAGACGCATTGAAACGTTTTTCTGTTGTAGCTGGTTGAGCTTTTTTTTAAATGTACATTTTACCTCTTGAGACCTGCCATCCTCATGCACAGACATCATGTTTTGGGTTATATTACCACAGTAGTTATTTATTATGACTTTATTACTATTAACATCTGAGCCATAACACTACTTACATTGTTGTTTGTTCTGCTATTTTGCATCACTGTACATATATTTTTTTCTGCTCAGATGTGTAAATTCTTGAATATATTTGTTATTTTATTTATTATTATTTATTTTATTGTATTTTTATTTTTTTCTTTCTATAGTTGTTTTACTCTATTTTCTATTTTCGTATGTCTATTATTCTCCTTGTACATTCCTAGAGCAACCAGATTCCTTGTATGTTTTGTGTATGTGTACATACGTGGCCTTCTGATTGTTATTTTATTATTGTTGTTCATTTATTTTAAAATATTTTATATATTCTAAATATATTTTGAAGAGGTTAAGATTCTACTCCAGTGGTTTCCAATCTAGGAAATGTTGTCAAAATAAATCTGAGGGGTCCTTAGATGGTGAATATGGTTGAAAAGAAGAAAAAAATGTTCAATTGATTTTTTTCTTTTTTCTTCTTTTTTTTTAAATTTTAATCTTTGGCCTTTTTTTTTTTTTTTTTTTGCATAATAGATGGGTGCAAACTCGATAGATGTCGGCCCTGCTGGTGTTCCGGGCAAAGGATGAACGCCAACACAGGGAAAATCTGTGAAACAACAAAACAAACTGATAGGACTTTTTTTTTTTTTTTTTTTTTAACTTTTACCATTTTGGAGATCAGCTACATGATTGAATAATTAATTAAATAACTGAATTAATTAATAATTAAATAACTGAATTTCCCTTCTGGGATAAATAAAGTATAAAGTATTTTTCATTTTTCATTCATTCATTTCATTTCATGAATAAAGAAATGTGAAGAAGTTTATGTACAACCTGCTGTAAGTGGTGACAAAGGTTGAGACCAGCTGGTTTAATCTCTAACATATTCTTAAAGCTACTTTTATATTCATAATATAAAACCTCAGCATAAAAAGAAACCAGTAATCATTCTCCAAAAATATCACGATGCTTCAAACGTGGTGGAGTGAACGTGGAAAACAGCATAAAATAGAAGCGCTCAAAGTGTCCTCAAGCAGATCCCTAAATGCTCTCAGTTACTCGTCACCTCTGGAGAAAAACAAACCGCTAGTTGCAGAGCGACACTTGTCCACAGTCATCAGGTTTTGCCTCTGATTGCTGGGTGACACAGAGAGGCAGCTGACGTCACCGAAGATGTCAAACTTTGTGAAATGATCTGATCACGTGCCAGAAGGAACCAATAATGCGTGTGCATCTGCTCTTATTACACATGTTGTGGTGACATGAATCAGTTCCAGTGTAGGGACTGGCAAAGTAAAAAAAATAAAAGTTCCCATAAATGCTGTGGTGTAATTCCAGGGTTAGGTTTTGGCAAGTAGCAGTTATGGTTTGAGTAAGTCTCCAGTAAGTGAATGTAAGTCACCGTAACATCTACTGCAGTGATGGAAACGTGGCTGAGTGTGTTTGGAGAGTTTTAATAGAACAATAAAATCATTTGAGGCATAAACTTTTACATTTGTCATCAGACGAACTTCCACAAGCTTTGGACTTTCAGGTAATGTCACACAATGCGATTCATTCAGACGTCCTGTTATACTGATTAACCACAATCCCAGACGTACTCCCTCAAAAGCTTTTCAGAGTTGTGTTTTTCCACAGGATAGATGAATGGAAAAGTTCTCAATAAGATAATTACCTGCATGTTTTTTTTTTTAAAATGTGCTCTAACACGTCCTTGTTGATCCGTCAATATGTGCCGCTGTGCAAACAATAAGAGCAGTCAGGTCATGACTAATATACTGAAAACAACACGCGCGGAGCGTCTCATCGATGAGGCTCACTTTTTAATTATCCATGTGACTTGTAAGGGAAACTGCACGGGCGAGTCAAACTGGCTCACGTGAAATATTTGAGTCAATATCAAAAAATGTCAACTGTCACAAAAAATAAAAAATAGCAGGGTTTGTGCAGACGTGCTTGAACAAACCGGTTGTAGCTGAAAACCAACAGCTTCCTCAGGCGGGGCCTTTACTTTCCGTTTCCACTGTTCGAGATCAAGTGCTGACTCGGGTTAAACCACCTTTCAGAGTTCATTTTTCTCCCTTTGTGTGTCTGCTCAGTCGACCTGATTCTTCTCTGGCCATGTTTAAAGGCTGTCTGGACCCCACGAGCAGCATCATTAGTGGCAATGCTAGGAGTGACTACGGCTGCTTCAAGGTTTGTGGAGGACAGCCGCGTTTCAACGTCTTATGGATGTTCACTACTTTCTCTGGATGTTTACTTCACTCCCAGTTTTTCCGAGGCTGATTTGCTCCCGTACAGGTTTTTATTCATCAAAACCGAAGCCTGAGGAGAATTCAGGTCACTGCTTCAGTCAGCAACAAGAAATAAAGAACAAAAAAAAACATGCACACACAGAAAAACAACACTTCAGGCTCGATGTTTATTAGAAAAAAGGTAGAATCCTGACCACAAGCTGGATAAAACTGTTGAAATACAGCACATTGTATGGCAGGTAGGGCCTTTTGGAAGCTAATTTTTGGGTGGATTTGCTGCTCATCTTTCTGGTCGTCTCGTAATCAGACAATTCTTCAAACAGAATTGTTGTCATGGTGGCTGGATAAAAGATTTTAAAGGTGTCTTGTGTTAACTATCTGAGAGCTCTACCATACAGCAGCGTTGGCTCTGCTTTACCTCTCGATGGCTTCTATTTTACCCCCTGATGCTTTATCAAGAAAGTAATCACGATCAGATATGTCACTTATTGTAGGAGACATCTGCTATATTCAGCAAGTAATGAATTGTGCTGGTACTAAGGTTTGTCCAAGGTTCAAGGTTCAAGGTTGCTTTATTGATACTTGTGGGTACATTTGTTTGGCAGAAAACCAATAATAGCATTTGGCATCCATAAGAAAATACACACTGAACCTGATCCAGTGACGAGACAAGAGAAAAAGACAAGAGATGAAAAAGTGTTCAGTATTCCACCATTCATCGACATGACAGCAAGATCAGCTAAAACAAGTCAGCTCAAGATGCACAATAAAGAACCTTTAGGAAGTAAAAGCAATCTCTGGATGGATTGTGATGGATCGTATTCGTGTGTCGACCACCTCGCCAAGACAGTTTATGAGTCATTATCAGATGTGCATGTTGTAATTAGGTTAATTGTTTTATTTTTGTTGTTAATAAAAGTCGCTGAAGATGTATTTCAGCGAGGATACACCAGACCCCACCTCAGCCTCTTGGAGACTTTTATTTTGTTTCCTGGATGAAACAAGTCGATACTGCAAACCAAAATGGAGCATGTGAAATAACAATTTACACTTTGAACATCGATGGATTAATTCAGCAGATTTCCAAGTTGGTGTTTTTTTGTTTTTTGCATACAGCACACAAGTTTATTTATAGAGTCCCTTATCATAGACTGAGGTTATTCAAGAAGCTTTACAGGCATATTGGGGGAAAATAAATGTAATCAAAATTAAATTAAAAACATTAAATTAATCAAAAATAGTACCAGCCAGTCGGATAAAGTGCACATAGGCTTGTAGAATAATCAAAACCGATTGACTAAAACAGCTGACAAAAAGACAGGATGAGAAAAATAAAGGTGTGTCAGAGATAAAGCGTACAATAACGTACACAGTGAAATAGGAAATTGATAAAGTATACGATGAAAATCATAGATAACAGTAAACTTGTCTACAGTTTTAAAGCAAGCTAGTCCCTCTCTGATCATTGATTTAACCCCTAAAAACTCTAACAAACTTACATGAATAGACTAATTTGATAAGTTTGTTCTGTGACAACAATCCCCTGCTGCCTTAAAATGACTTCTCACGATTGCTTCTTCCAGAATATTCAGATCTATCGAGTCTCTCTTCACCTGCAGCTCAAACACACACCAGCTAACTCACAACAGCACTGTAAGTTTAACTGTCCACGAGGATCTGCAAATAATGTAAATTTCATCATCTGTGAGAGTCTGCAGGGACCCCTCCAAGTGGACTGGAAAGTAGTGTAATAATAGCGTCTACACGGGAGTATAATCGAGGCCTAGAACTACTCCAGGCTACACAACAACAAGTGGTAAAAGGTATAAGAGTATTGATACAGAAGTGTATACTGTGACAGGATTGGTTCCTCAGTTTTACATTCAAAGACCCTGAGTGTGTGTTTTTGAGCTAATCTGCAGTTTCAAAGAGGAAAAGCTACGTCTGAATTAAATATTTTGATTATGATGTGTTTCCTACCACATAAAGAAACACCACAAGGAAACGTTAACAAGGTGTTTAACTCCACTCCCACCACCCACGGCTGCATCCTCCACTCCCACTGCACCACACACAGCACAGCACAGGAGAGAGAGGAAATTAAGTCGGCACTGAATTCTGCATAAAGCAAACAACCTGGATAAAGTCCATAGTTGGTGAGCAGACAGTTCCTCGGGCTCAGAGCACGGCGGTGGAACAGAGAGGTTAAAAACACAGCTGCTTTGTTTTACTTTGTTCATCCATCCATGTGCTTCTAGTCCCGACCAGCTAAGACAGGAGAAGCCGGGTTGTCAGTTTTTCCCATTGAACACCTCTCACTGTTGTTTATAGGCGCAACAAAGCCAACGCTTATTCTTCCAGGATCCATGTTGACCTGTTTTTCACCTCCCTTTAAGCATACTCAACGCACGCACACGCTGAGCGCACACACACACACACACACACAACACACAACACTGGCAGCATGAAGCCTCCTCATGTTGGGTCGTGTTTACGAAAACGAGCCCATTAAAGGTGCTCCAGAAGTGTAGGGACCGAGCACAATGTCACAGCGTTTCTCCATCTCTAAATAACATCATGCAGCGCTGCGTCTGACCCGAAGCATTGATAAGGCACGCTGTTGGAAAGCAGGGCATCATGCGTATATTAATTTAATCTGTTTGTTTTGGCTCTAAGAAGCAGATACGACAAGTTGAGTTACATAACAGGTGACTGGGTGAGGCAGAGACGTCGATGACGTGGCTTTGTAACCCAGAAATGGATTGAATGCTTCTACATTTTGACATCGGGGTCCCCAGAGGATGAATATTAGCTAAATTTGGGATCTTTTGGTCTTCTTATATAGTGCAATTCTCAAGGGCAGTTTTATTTGTAGAGCTCAATAAATCAAATTTACCCACAAGGGCTTTGCAATATGTACAACACACCCTCTAGAATCACAGTTTAAATAAAGAAAGACTCCCCAAACTCCTCCGGTTGCTATTCTGAGACATGCTGCTGCGTAAGAGATTAGGCGAGCCCGGTTTGTGTAACACCTGATGCACGGACGCCTTACGTTGTTCTTTCTTTATTTGATCGCCACGGAACAGGATGAATAAAAGCCATGACAGCGGGTTTAAGGAGAGCCTCCCTGGTTAGTCACACCGGGGCGGACGATTCAGGAACAAGTTCTGAGTCATGTCAACCAGCTCGGCGACAAACACGAGCGATCTGAGGACAGCCAGTGGCTCGTACAGGCTCAAAACCGAGATAACGCTGTGATGTAAACAGGCGATATCATGAAATCCATAATGGGTACATTAGTAACGGACGCAGAAATAACCCGACATACTTTGAGTCCTGATCCGCTCCTCACCTGTGTTTGCTTATTGATGTCCGTGTATGATGGTGACCTACACCGGGATTATGTAATCTCCAGGTGTACCTGTGTGTGTGTGTGTGTGAGCACATTTAACACACCGTGATTAAAACACACTTTGTTTAAAGCCGTTCGATCTCGTACCCAGGCATGTAAATGTCTCGTCCTTTTGCTATGTTTACATAATGCAAAAAAACTGCTCTGTAATTACTTGGGTGAAGAGGTAAAGCGCACATGATGGTTGCAATCGGACGGTTACATAACATATACATGGAACACATTTGACCGCAGTTTCTCCCAGTTACCGCCAGTGTACTGGTCTTGTCCTTCCTGTATTTCAGCTTTTATTACTGCGTTGTTTTTCATTAGGTACAGTTTGTTGTCCTCAGGGCGCTGCATTAGTTTTACACATGAGTCAACTTTCTTGTAAAGTATTAGTCAGCCTGTCACGCTAAGAAACACTGAAGGTGTTGCTTTAGGATTATAATGTTGGTTTGCCTGTCGTTCACTTTGCCCACGAACCCCTTTTGGTCGACGCTGGTGTGAAACTATCCGCAGACGTTCATTGTTTGAACATGAAGAAACCTGCCAGCTCCGGTGATCCTTTGACTTCCCATCTTGCATCATCATCAAGGTCAAATGTAAAACCTTTCCAGTGCTATTATGTATGAGCTGCAAGACAAATGACACTCGCATTAGCCTCCGCTGCACAAATGTTTCCATGATAACAGACTAAACCAACACGGTAAACATTATCCTTAATAAATGCCAGGTTTTAAGCATTGTCACTGTGGGTGTGTTAGCACGCCGACATTAGCCTTAACGTCAAAGCACCTCTTCACGAACAATACAGCACGGGGGCGGCCAGGCTGAGACGTCATGCACACTCCTCATTTTGTCTTCATTTATTTACTTATTTATTTGCATGTCCAAATAGTCAGTTGTTTATCATTTGCTTAAGCATTATGGTTGCCATGTAGAAGTTCACCATGAGGAAAAGTTTAATTATTAAACTCATGTTTAATTTTTAATCAAATATGACAAGTGTTACAAAATAGGTTTTTTTTGGTTGTTATTACAAGTTTACTTTTCCATCCATCCATCATCTATACACCGCTTAATCCTCACTAGGGTCGCGGGGGGCTGGAGTCTATCCCAGCTGACTCAGGGTGAAGGCAGGTTCACCTGGACAGGTCACCAGTCACCACAGGGCAACCAAGCACACTCACATTCACACCTACGGACAATTTAGAATCACCAATTAACCTCAACATTTTTTTGGACTATGTGGGAGAAAGCCGGAGAACCCAGAGAGAACCCACGCTGCACGAGGAGAACATGGAGACTCCACGCAGAAAGATCCCGGTGCCCCCACCAGGACGCGAACCGGCGACCTTCTTGCTGCGCCACCTTGCAGCCCAAGTTTCCTTTTTTTTTTTGTAAATTAAAGAAGGCCTCACATGCCACCAGAATGCGGCTCTCAATTTCTCGGGTCAAAATACTGCAAAGATGGTTGATTTCACCATGACCTTATAACCCCTGGTTTTAGTCCTGCTCTAAATGAGCTGTTGTAGTATCTTCAGTTCTAAATACAGCCGAGCTGCTGCTGTCCACGCCCCCGTCAGGAAGAAGACTCTCTCTGTGTCTGTGATTGACCTTGTGAAACCAAACAGTTGACCACAACAGCTGACATGGACATGACATGAGTGTGTGACATCAGTACTTTATCTCTGAATGGTTATTTTTACGTTGAAACAAATTCCACAACACAGCTGTTTTTCTTTAATATTTATTTATGGTGAACTTGTCAGACAACGCTGTGGTTAAAAAAAAAAAATCCCCACTGAAGCACAACAGGTGATATGAAGTAACTCACCCAGTCTTTGTTCATTAGTGTCAAACTAGTTCTACATTTCCACCAGCTCTGAATGTTCCTCAGAAGGACAGTTTCCACAGAGATCAGAGGGTCGTATTACGAAGCCAGATGAGTGGGTTGGCAGGTATGTTGAGCTTAAAGTCAGAGTTTTGCATGATGGTTCATGTTGCTTGGTTAGTGACCATCGGCTGACTTTTCATGGTGCATTGTGGGATATTTTGAGTGCTCTACATAGGGTGTAGCAGTTGTAATGTAACATTCGAGCAGCACTACAAAATGACAAACACCCTACAGTCGTCCTCAAATGTATTCATATCCTCCCATTGACGAAGGAAAAAAAAAAGCTGAAATAAGTTGAAATTGACAAAAGTAATAATTAATTAAAAATGTATGAAAATCATGATATTGGTTTTGAATTGTGGTTCAACAGAAATATTTTTTTAAAAACAAACAAACAAACAAACAAACAAACAAACAAACAAGCATGATGGGACCCATAAACTAATATTTAGTTGAACAACCCTTTGAGCCAATCACTGCTATCAGGTGTTTTCTGTAACTCTCAGGCAGACTTCTGCACCTGTTGACAGGTGTTTTGATTTCACAGCTCATCAGCAAAGTGCTCTCATTTGTCCAAGACAGTTTTTATTTATTTATTATTATTATTCTTTTCACCCACAATTCAAAAGCAATGTCTTATTTCACTAAATTATAATTTAGCAAATTTTTATGTATCATTATTTTTTTCAGTTTCTAGTTATTTGAGTGTGAATTCTGCCCTTTCTTTAATGGAAGGGGATTTGACTGTATATAGTGCATTATATAGGCTATCGTGGGTGATTTCGGACACGACCAAAGTCTGCTGAGTCTGCCTGCCTACCACCGTCCTTGACCTTCTTTGCCAGACTGTTCAACAGTGATAGGCACTTTGGTCTTTTCTCACCGGCTTGTAAAACTGTGAGGCTGTGTAGCTGTGGAATGGCAGAAGTAAATGTCAACGTAGCTTTTATTTTGCACCTCCAACCACAAACACAATAAAATGACCTTTCACCACATGGGACCATTAAGTTACATTAGGGTTAAGAAACAACTCCTGCTCTGCGAGTACGTACATGGCCCTCTAACAGGCTTCACTGGAGACTGAGGTGAATCTTGGCTCCGTCCCTGCTCACAAAGCTGGAAAATTTGGCAATAGCCCTCACTGAAACCAGTCTCTTGTTAACACTTTATGGAAGAACTGTACTAAATTGCTGGAATAATCCTTCAGTGAATGCAAAAACAATTTAAGTCTTAAATTGGATAGAAGTTGGACTAAAGCACAGCTGCATTAAACATATCTTTATTGTAATCGTCAAATCCCTTGTTTGTACAAACTTGGCAAATAAAGTTGATTCTAAATATAATTTTTTAGAACAGCATTATTGCACGAGTCCTCCCGTCTGTGTATTTGCATATTCACATGTAAGTGTGGGTGACATGAATTTATGTGGAAACAGGCAAAGAAATAAGAGAAAAGCTTTTCTTGTTTGCGCTCACACTTTCGTCACTGATGTTTGATTGTTTATATCCCTTATTCATATTCTGACGGCGACAGAACTCGTGTTGGCATGAAAACAAACCGGGTTCAGTCTTCTAATCTTTGTTCCCATCAAATGCTGATTCAGATCACAGAAGCAGACCGGTTGCTGTTGCTGCACCATTACGAACAGCGTGTCAGGTGAAGTGAGCCGTCACAGACATAAAGTACTCACACACAGTCGTCGTTCCATCACTTCAGAGGGCGTTACATTGACGTACATTCCCAGCAGACTTACCTTAACTTTACCTGCCTAAACCTAACGCTCTAACCCTGAACTTAAACCAAGTCTTCACCCTAAAATTGAAGGATTGTCTCCAGAAGGGAGGTAACGCTCGACTGTGTGTCATGCAGATAATTTTACATCTGCAGTCCAACTTTACTTCAGCGCAAGAAATCAGTTGTCTGAAAATGTAAAGATGACGACACAAGCAGCAGATAAATTGCTCACTGAGCACTTGAGGCCTTACCCTATAACCCAGAGATTTAAAAATGATTACACGAAAGTCCTCCAGCCCCCCACACCCCCTTGAGCTCCTGTAAGATTAAAGGCTGATCATGTATCTGATGGTGCCACAGCAAGTTTCTTACAGCCATTAGTCTGTTGCAAGGGCCTAATCCCAGCAAATCCTTTATTTTCCTCAGTACATCCAACACACACACACACACACTGCTGCCGGCCTTAACACAACAACAAGCAGGGTGAATGATTGAAGTAGACGCAAAGAATAAAAACTGTTGTGTCGCTGCTTGAAGGATTGTCATCACGGCAAATCAGTTTTCTTCTAATCCACCACCAGTAATCAAATGCGGTGATGCACAGCAGACGGCAATGACGCATTTTCCCATAAGGCCCTGCTCTGCCCGTCTGAGACCTGTTCAGAGTAACAGGATCGCTGCGGTGCAGGACAGAGGTTTTTGGGAGGTCATGAAGCAGGAGGGAGGGTGCAGAGGGACACTGAGAGTTCAGTGATTAGACAGATGCATGTCTGTCTTCTTTTGAAGTCAAAAAACACACGTCAAGGAATGCGTGAAGAGAACGAGCGCTGCTGTGGGAAAGATCATTTGATGGACTAAGTTTAGACAACATAATCAATTAACAGAAGAAGTGATGGATAAAAATACTAATTTACCTTCACAATTTTAAGATGCTTTCACAATAAAATATTTTATCAACAACATCCATCTATACACTGTTTAATCCTCACTAGAGTCGCAGGGGGGCTGGAGCTTATCTCAACCGACTCAGGGCGAAGGCAAACAGACAACCAAGCACACTCACAGTCACACCTACAAACAATAACCAGTTAACCTCAACATGTTTTTGGACTGTGGGAGGAAACCAAAGAACCCAAAGAGAACCCACGCTGCACGGGGAGAACATGGAGACTCCATGCAGAAATCCCAACCGGGACGAGGTTGATGAGGTTTTAAAACCAGCTTTTATTGTCCCACAGAAACTTTGTTTTTATTGTAATTTGGTTTCTCTGTTACATTT
This sequence comes from Stegastes partitus, assembly GCF_000690725.1. NCBI lineage: Eukaryota > Metazoa > Chordata > Actinopteri > Pomacentridae > Stegastes > Stegastes partitus. The sequence goes on from NW_007578699.1 coordinate 67,659, forward strand.
CTGCAAAGTGGCGCAGTTGGTAGCACTGTTGCCTCACAGCAAGAAGGTCGCCGGTTCGCGTCTCGGTGGGGGCACCGGAATCTTTCTGCGTGGAGTTTGCATGTTCTCCCCGTCCAGCGTGGGTTCTCTCCGGGTTCTCCAGCTTCCTCCCACACAGTCCAAAAACATTTTGAGGTTAATTGGTGATTCTAAATTGTCGTAGGTGTGAATGTGAGTGTGCTTGGTTGTCTGTCTCTAAGTGTAGCCCTGTGATAGACTGGTGACCTGTCCAGGGTGTCTCCTGCCTTCACCCTAAGTCAGCTGGGATAGACTCCAGCCCCCCACGACCCTAGTGAGGATTAAGTGGTGTATAGATGATGGATGGATGGATGATGGTTGGATGGATGGATGCTACATTTCAGTTTTCAAATTGATCAGTGATTTACTTTGCACATTTTCAATGCATGCTCGTTTTGGGAAATTTGCTTTCTTGCTGAGCGTTGGAGGAGATTACTGATACTCCTCTCATGTCTGTGATGGGAGGTGTGTAGCTTAGCCGAGCTTAACATAAAAACTAGAAGCAGGTGGAAGCAGCTAACCTGGTTTAGCAACATTATACAGCACAGAGTTTTACAGGGAGTAAAACTGGCAAACAACTGGGTAAAACTGGGTTGCACTTTTACTTGACCTTCATAGAAAACGTTATGACATCAAGAAAAGATGCAAAGGAGAGCTCACAGGACACAAGAAAAGACAATCTGATGTCATTTACGCTAGGCTGCATAATCATGTGACATCAGATTTGGCTGATGTGGACGCCTCTGAATGCAGCGGCCGCAAGGAACTGTGGGACGACATTATCTTCTTTCTTTTCATAAAGCATGAACCAGTGTATCATGTGACAAAGGGAATAAAAAAGGAAGCACTAAAGCACCTTTCCTTACCATACAGCCATATACCATACTTACATCATTTTGGAACCGTCCCAAGCAAAAAAAAAAAGACCATCTGACCTCAACCCTGGAGTCTCTACTGGTTGTTTGAAGACGGATGTGTCACAGGTGCTGGTGTGGTATTTTTGAATTCCAATGAACAGAGTTTATGACTGATAGAGCTCTGATTATGTTCTTGCAGTGACTTGGCCAAGGCACATGAAAGATTACTAATTTATCACCAACCAGTCATAGGTTGTCATCTTTTATGACTGTGTGATAGCACTGGGAAAGGATCATCTATTGGAGACAAGAATATAAACAAACAATGGCTACTTTGTGGTCAGAAAAGCGCTTTAAAAAAAACAAAAAAAAAAACATCTTTGGACCTATCTGTGGTTTGCACCAAGAAGACGGTACTGGTTGCCTGTACTTTAGCCAGATGCTATATTCAGAAGAGCACTTCAGGTTCCCATTATTCAGAGTCTGGGACACATTGTCAGAGTGTCACACAATGGGTAACAAGGCTAAAAAAAAAATCTCACATATTTTTGGTTTTCCACATGCAGCATTAGCGGTTGTCAAATGATGCCCACGACTCGGGTTAAACCGATCACTTATTGTGCCCAACGGTAATGTGTGGTTTTACACACTTTGTCTTTCATCTCAGGTTATTTTCATGCCACTTTGTGGGCTCTGAACCTGATCAGACAGCTTCTGCTCTGTGCTGAAATCACAGGTCCTGATCCTGTCATGTAACTGTTAACGAGCACATTACCATACACATGTCCGCACTGAGCTGTCACTTTAAGTTGCAGTGCGCTGAATGCTTGCAGCCACACGAGTCGGGGAACAGTCTAGTGAACTATTGTTATAATTCTCTTCCTCATCAGCCATCATCATCATCATCATCATCACATGGGTTCAGTCCTTTAAAGGCACGGCCTGTCTTCACGCCACTCTCTCTGCCTGCAAGCAAAGCACTAACCTTCAGGGTTCCTGTGGGCGTGCTGGACATGTTCAGGGCTGGTCTTTGCAAAGTAAATAAAGAAAGTACATATCACAATGATAATCACTCTTGTGAAAAGCCAGGCAGAGCAGCTGTCTCTGCGAGACAACCTACGTCAGCAGCAAGGTGAAACAACTGAGATTACAGGGTGGGTAGATGGACCATAATCTCTCTCACAGATGTTTGACTTTTACCGGCTCAAACAGCGCGCTGAGGAGATGGAGACGCACAACGCTACCTTTTAGATAAAGAAATCTTATCAGTTGATCTGTTTCATAATGCACTCATTGGAATGTGTTCGTGGTTGATGCTATTTGTAGTTGTTACTAGTCGGCGGTTTCTTCACACATGGGAGCACAGCAGTCCGATGACGCCATCGCTCCCTCCTCGACCATATATGTTCATGTTCATTTCAATGCACCAAAAATGCTCTCACTGTGAGCTGTTGAGAGAAGGAGGTTGAAGGTTGAGTCCTTTATTTACACCCTGGAGGGGTTTTATGTTTTTGCACCTGTTAGTTTGTTGAGCTCTCATCAGGACATTTCAGAAAACTTTCTGCAGCATTTCCTGAGATCCCTTGTGCTGAGAAACAAAGCCTCATATTTTGGAAACTTCCACATTTGGCATGAAATAAGTTGCACATTCTGCAGCTGTGTGTGCCGTCTAAATAAATTAATATAACTTTAAATTTATTTGGTAGAAATTTTCAGATTTTTGTGTGTAGAAGACGTGCAAAAACAGGTAACTTCATTTTTGTTGATTTTCAGAAAGCTTGTTTTTTTTGTTTGCTTGAGATAATATCAATCAAACTGAAGTTGAGTGGATTTGACAAAAACAGAGATAAGTTAAGGTTGATTGATATTGTGTCAGGTAGACGATGGAAAAGTGGGTTTTCTGAAGGTTTGTGAAGACGGAGTTATCTGTTTTTGTAAATGAACTCTTCACATATAGAGAATTGTTCAGTGCTGCTAAAGAATTCTGCTTCCACAGGTGTTTATACTCTCAGCTCTAAATGAAGCTCATGTTTAAAGCTATGGCCTTACAAAAATCAATAATTTCTTGATGTTCCTCTTGATAGAACATTTGGACTGTAATGTTCTCTCATTCAACAAAAATCCTGCATAAAACACAACCCAGGAGGCCCCATTTGACTTTCAAGGCTTCTCAGATGCCAAAATAATCCACTGACACAGGATTTCCTAACTGTACAAAGTTAGCAAATACCTTACTCAGAAATCCACAGTTCTAAACTAAACAGCAGAAATATGCTGCTCACATTACAAAGCGATCCACCAGGAACACTTATTTGACTGGCCAGCGCAGCGTGCCGCCGGATGGCTTCACATGGCGTTGTGGCAAAAGATTAATCTGGTTCAACCTTTTTGTGTAATGGTCCAGAGTGTTTTCTTTTTCTTTCCCCAGAAACCCTCTGCATTGGCAACCGGCTGCACCGCCAGAATGGCCTCATTCAAATGAATGAGAGAGCTGCGCTTTTTCACGCAGAGCCAAAGCTGGTGTGAACGCTGCTTTAGTTACCAGCTCAGTATGGCTGCACATGATAACTGAAGGAGTGTATTTAGCCATGCAACATGTGTGGCTTACAATGCACCGAGCACGCAAAGGAAATGTGGAGATGTATGTTGGACTGCATAAGTTATTTAAAAAGTTTGTTTAGGGCAGGGGTGTTGAACTAGAGGGCCGCAATCCTGCAAGTTTTAGATGTTTCCCTCTTCCAACACACCTGATTCAAATGATCAGGATCGTTATCAGGCTTCTGCAGAGCTTGATGATGAGCTGATCATTTGAATCAGGTGTGTTGGAAGAAGGGAAACATCTAAAACATGCAGGATTGCGGCCCTCGAGGACCGGAGTTTGACACCCCTGGTTTAGGGGTATTGATGCTTTCTTACAAGTAATCATTTGTTACCATTGAGCCTCCATTCAGCCTCTGATGAGAATTAAAAAGTGTTTTTTTTTGTGACACACCACTGAGATTTTTATCTTTTAAGTAGATAAGCATGCACCAGTTGGTTTGAGTGCCTCATGACCTCCACCTGCAAAAGTCTCAAAGGTTTTTGGTGAGTGTGTGCATTGCAAGTGTGTGGCACATCTGTAAAAGTCTATATCTGTTTATCAGTGGAGAGAAGAATTAAACAGGTTCATTTTTATTTTAAATCAACAAACAAACAAAAATCCGATCAATTTCTCCAGAACGTTTGTGCTGAAAACTGGGTCGATTAATTATTACCGAAGGAACACGGTGCCAACAAAATCCATTGTGAGTGTTTAGGCTGATTACGATCATTTAAATGGAAAGAAAACATTTATTGATGAGACTCGTTAACCTTTGGTGACATTTATGTAACGGAACTAAATTCAAACTGCATCCAACTGCAAGTCTAAAGCACAGCAGAGCTTTTCCAAAATGTTCCAAGAAGTTGTTTAATAAAGAATGTCTGTTCTCACAGTTAAACCGCCTGTACTCTGAACTGCACGATTTGACGTGTCAAGAGTCGCAACCCAGTAAAACCAGTGTGAACTCTGAAGCTAGGGATTGCCCTCCAGTGGCCAGAGGAGAAGGGATAATGCAGAAAGAAGGGAAAGGAATATCCTGCATGCAGCACTGCATAATGACCCACAAAGTATGACAAACTGCATGGAAAACTATCTCATTAAATTAGAATCCCATTACAAAGATCTTTATTTGATCTTTTGTTTTAGTTTGTTTCATTAACCATTTTTCTTGTTCCTCAACTGTAAGATAAAACTTGAAAACTTGGTAAATATGTGTTTTGTAACTGAAAACAAAAGCTGCACGGTGAAAGTTTCTGCACACATCTGGATCTTTTTTGAGGAAATTTTGAACAAAACAAATAAATCCCCTAAACTTTCATGTAACTTAGATTTGACCTGAACATTTAATCAGATTTCAACCTAATCGATTCCCTCGTTTTTTGTTGTTTTTTCTTATCTGTACAAACAGGAATTTATTGGAGCTTGGTCAAAAATAAATGAAGCAGACTAAAATGAGAGATTGCCTGAGTCAGCACGAAAGGGTTTTCAAATCCTCCCAAGATAAAGTTGCCTAAAGGGAAATTCTTCATATTCAAAATCCACAGCTTGGCAGCACATGTCTGGAAAAACACACACCTTGACCTGGATCTCTCTTTTTTCCTTGTCTGGGCCAACTTCCTCTGCAGCATTTTCACATCTTCTTTGTCATTCTGGTTCCCCAAAGACAGTTTTCACAACAGCACGCCAACAGGAGACGTTCATTTCTACGTGTCAAAGCTTCACGACTCCTTTGACCTCAAACTGTGCCACATTTTAAAAAGACGTCATTGTCTGCTTTTTTTTTCTTTTTATATTAAAGTGTCCTCATCTCTGTTCTCTGAGCGTCACTTAATCAGTCGCTTCGCATGCCAGACACTCAGGTAAGCGCACACTGGTGCTCTCTTACACAGCGAAACCACACAGTGTGTCCCAGGTTGCCCACCGTACCGTGGGAACTGTATCCGCGGAGAGCCGAGCATTGTGGCACAGGAGCCCTCAAGGGGGGACGGTGGGATAAAACAGGAATTGTCCTTCGGCATGGACCCAATTCATTTAGCTGGCACACAGCGGCCTGTTCGTGTAACATCACCCGCCCCGACCCGAACCGAGTCAGTCGCTAGAGGCATCCGATTGTTCCTCTCTGGGGTGCAACACAGATTACACACTGAAGGCACTATTATCCAACCTTCCCTGCCACACCGACATTTAGCTGAGCCATCTCAATTAAACCTGGGACACAAAGACAACAAATGGTCTCTTTATGTTTCCAGAGCTGTGAATGAAAATGTCTTTAATGGTTTACGGTGACACCTGTCTTCTATAAAGGAGCCGGGACTTCCGAGAGGATTTTCACAGTTTTCTGGAGGAGAGATTCTACCCGGTGAAACATTGCTATTATACAACAATGCCGAAATTACAAGTCTAAGCCCAGCATGGTGTTCAGTTTCCCTTTTGCTGACAGTTTATGACACTCCCCAGGTAATGATCCTAGTTAACTTTACGGGAAACAACTTTAACCTTTTTAACTGGGTCGAGGTGTTTCCTTTATGTTACAGTGACGTACGATGATGACAGCTGCTGTTACGTAACCAATCAAGTTTTTAGCCTCGTTAGCATGTCCATGTGGTGTTTATAGGACACTAGAGGACACGTCATGAATGAAATAAGCACATTCCTCCTTGAAACATGGATTCCAGGGTTTTGTACGTAACAAACCCGGGTAGCGTTTTCTGTCATTATTCTTCCTCAAAATCATTTTGACATGTTTGGCTTAATTGCTCCAATATTGCAACCTGCTATCCTGCAGCGTAGAATAGTTTGAAAAGTGTTTCTGCAGAGTTGTAGGTGAGCTGGTGTACTCGAGCTGCAGCAAGCTCTAAATATAAAACTTTTTCACACAAGTTTTTAGGAGTTTAGCTAATGGTTGGAGAGCCTGAGAACTACAACTGAAACTGTTCAAATCAACAGTTTTGTTTTATTAATTTATGTAACTGAAGAGTTTATTTGCAAAAACAGATGAATCCATTTTTGTAGATTTTCAGAAAACTTTGTTTTTTTGTTGTTTGCTTGAGATAATATCCATTAAACTGAAGTTGAGTGGATCTGACTTAATAGAAAAGACATGAAAAAAATAGAGACAACTTAAGTTTGATTGATATTGTCTCAGGTAGACGATGGAAAAGTGGGTTTTCTGGAAAATTTGTGAAGACGGAGTTACCTGTTTTTGCAAATGAACTCTTTAATTTGAACCCTGTTTGGGTTTAGATTGTTGGTCAAACTAAAGAAAACATAAGACGACTTGTTGCTTTTTTCATGGACTAAAACTGTAACTTGATGGAAAAAATAGTCAACATATTGATCAACATTGAAAATACTTGCAGCACCACTCAGTATACAAATCATCTGACAACTGCTACGTCAGTCACAACGTGCAATAGATGTGTTTAAAAATTTTCTTGCTAATGAGTTGTTTGGTCAATAAAATGTCAGGAAATGTTAAGAAAGACCCGTGACAATTTACTAAAACCTCAAGATGATTTCTTTAAAATGCAGATTTCATCCGCAAAAGAAAACCCAAAATATTCAATTTGCAACATTTGAGATGCCAAAACCAGAGAACATTTTTGTTTTGTGGGTTTAATTCAGTTATTGCTAACTGATCAACTCCAACTGCATATACAAGATTAAAATATCATGATAACTTTGTTTTTTGCGTACAACAGGATAACTGTTTTCCATGATGTGACTCTCAGGTTACTTTTGGCATCAACTGTTTGAGTGCACCCTGGTTGACGTGTCACAGGGTCAAGGAAAGGGTGACCAAACCAGCATGACAAAGTGCCGATAACCACATAGGAAACCTAATCAATGACTTTGCTCTTGGACTGTTGGACTCAGCATGAGAAATGAGGAGCAGGATTAGTAGCAGTGAGCCGGTGGTACGGCGGTGCAGGGAGGTACACGTATGCGCCTTTAAATCCCCTCAAGTCGGAAATGCTTTGAAATCACATCAATACCTTATAATCCTATTATTGCTTTTTAACAATAGATAAAAAAGGCACACTACCTACCTCACACACTCGCATCCTTGATTTCACGATTGTGTCAAACTGCAGCGAATGGCCGGACGTTGTCAATAAATGCCTAAAGCCATCATAAAGCAAAAACCAAACCAATTCTGACACCATGAAATTCAACTCGGAAGCCCATTGTTCGTGGCTGTATGATAATTGGAGTTGGCCTTGCTTGCTGTTTATGTAAGAGGGGCTTGTTTATTCATAGCGAGGTTCAGTTTGTCCGAAAGCTCCATCGGATCTCAATGGCTCCATTATTTAGGCGAGTGGTTAAAGCCTCTTTTCAAACTTCAAACATAAGAAGCCTCCTTACTCGGGCAAACTGGTCCGGTGAGCTGCGAAAATCTGAAATGTAATCATTCTGCATAGGCAGCAATGTGCAGAGAAGTGAGGAACACATGAGGCCTGCCGTGGAAACGTTACGCAAGTTCTGCCGTCCTTTACCTTTGATGAGCAGTCTGGGAAGCACATGAGCACCGTGTGTTGCTGATGCAGTGGGCGCAAGAGGCTAATAAACATGCAACCGTGTTTCATCTGCGGCTGAAGCAGTAAATGTACACGAAGCAGCTGCGGGCTCGCTTCACTTGCAGTGACCTGTTAGCAGAGCTTTGCGACACCAGAGAGAAAAGGGCCGCACACAGCTGGGTCATTGTTCCTGACGGGGGGCCCAGAGCGAGCAAAGCCTCATTAGCAGCGGACGGCCGTAAGCCTCTTTGACTGTACTCTCTGCTCTGGTAGACACTAAACCAGGTAGAGCGCAGGCAGCACGCTAACACCATGAACTGCATGCTTAAATCCCGTAGTAAGAGTTCACTACACATTCCAACACGCAATCAATGAATCCTGGAAGCTTTATTGTTGCGCAGGGACGTCAATACTCGCCCCCTCATTCATCGTAGTGAAAGCTGCCTGAGAACTTGTTCACTAAGGAAGTTGGACAAGTGCTCCTCTCCTGCTCCAGATCCCTGTTCACACAAGGCTGTTCTGCAGAGCCAGAAAAGAACATAATCCTCATACGCTGCTCTACAAAGCTGCTTGTTCAAAGTGTTTCTTTGCACAGAAGAAGGTGATGAAGGTCCAGTACTGGTTCTAACAAATCGAACCTTATCATTTGTCTCCATGGGTATTAGTTATGAGAGGAGCCACAGATCTGAGGATGAAATGACAGGCGCCATTCATCCGGCTGCTTGTATGAAAGCCGTCTCTTTATGGCTTCTTGATTACGCTGATCTCACTGTCATGCTGGCAGCGTCACATGGCCTGCCATATGCCAATCACCGGGTAAGAGACACTGACACCGGGCACAGTTATCCTGGCAGCACACAAAGCGAACAAAATCAGCTGAGAGAAGAAGTGCTCGACCCAATTGCAGTAATTATACAGAAGATACGTACAAAAGTGGCACCAACTGAGGTGTGTTTATGTAATTGTTCTGTATCAGCTGGTCAATAAAAAAAATCTAACTTATTTGCAGTGTTGGACATCAGATGGACAAGTGTTAGAGTATATAACACATGTTTTCTGTCTAAATTAATAGATTTCAAAGCAGTTTCATAGTAGGATCCATTTCCACACAGCATAAAACAACTCATTACCCTCAAATCTCTCAATTTTCTTTAAAGTTTGTAGTTTTCATTTCATCCATGCTTTGACTTTTTACATTGTATTTGACTTTAATGACTTAAAAGGGGGTTGTGCTTTTATTTGTTTCGCCTTAAACCCCCAGAGAGGCCAGGATATGATTTTGGCGTAGTGGTAAAACGGTGTTACTACAACGTTCTTCATATGATGAACAACACTCCAAAAAGCATTTTTCCTCCCACAGAAACATTTAAAAAGCAGCAGCTGTAAAACACTTTTTTTTCCCTGAGCAATGCAAACCCTGCAAAATGATTCTTTACATCATTTCTGTTTGATTCAAGACTGTATCGTTGATTAATTTTATCCCACTGATGTGCAGGTCAGTCAGCAACACAGCAGGAGTCCCACATTGTCTTTACCAGCTCTACTGAGGGGGGCCTACTGAGCACGCTCTATGAGCCCAAAGCATGTGGAACATCCAGACAGAGTAATGCTTGGAAAATGCATACACCACTGAGCAGCTTTCAGTCAAATAAATGACATTACATCTTGTAACCTGTTACACAGTTCTTCTTAACCCCTGGGCTATATTTTTACAAAACAATCTGAAAAAAACAATCTCTCTATATTCAGTTGGCAACAGCTGCAAAACTGTAAAGCCAAAATGAACAGGTTTTCTTTGAAGGTTTAAGTGAATAGTAGCTACATGAAAGAGAGACATCTCTGCAAATGAAAAGAAAGTTAATTCAAGCCAAGCAGAAACCTCACAGGCTGACACTAAAGTGCCAAAAACTGCAGTTCCTTGAATGTCCACTCGAGGCTGCCTCCAAAAGTGAGTCAATCCTCATAGACCTCCATGTTAAAGGGTCCAGCTTTACAGTAGAAATAAACATGTGTAGATCCTGTAAATAAAAATGGTTTTGGTCTCTATAGCTAATTTCCCTGTTTATGGCAACCATAAGGGGGATAACAGTTTATGTAGCTCATTAATTTAATTTGTATTAAGGTTTAAAGTTATGCATAATTAAGGGTGTGGCTGCTTCTAGTTACAGGTGAGTGACATCACAGGACAGTTCATGTTTGTCAATGGCCTCAGCTCCACTCAGTCTCCACCTCTTTGCTAATTTTTTGGGTTAGTCAGGACTTAAGGCCATTCATGGTCCATGTGCAGACTGATGCAGTCTTAGAAAGCATACAGCGGATGTTCACACTACGGTTCTGGTTGGTCTGTTGCGCTGACAGTCGCCAAGGACAACAGACATACATAGTGTTCTGCGGGATTTCTGGAAAATCTGGAACGTCCAACTATGTTTGGGCATGGTTCTTTCCTGATACATTTGCAGTCAGTGCACGTAGTCACAGATTGTGGGCTGCAGACATGTGTGCAAAGGAAACCATGCAATCCCCAATGGTCTTGAGCAGATAACGAAATTTACATCATGTATGTCCTTGCGAACCGTTGTGGATAAAGTAGATCCTGAAAGCATGAACTGACCCTTGGATGGAGTCAGGCACTGCCAAGATGCCCCCACGCTAAGCTTCGAAACTGTATTTTACCAAGTGTTCATCCATCTTTGCATGCATAAATGATTAAAACCCACATTTACGGAATTATTATTCAGCATATTTAATGACATAAAAAGTGGGTTTTTAAAATTGTGTTATTTCATTATTTAATACTAACTTGATTAATCCTTGTAGTCACACTCCAATTCCTTATGTGATGTTTCAGACATTAGATGTTTAAGCACTCGCAAAGTCTATAGAACTTGTACTAATCTCACCCCATCTCATGTTTACTGGACCATGAGATCGATGTAGTTTTAAATTAAACACATTGTGATAATTCAATATTTCAAAAGTTGCACCTTTCATCCCGTTTACTTCAATAAAATGAATAATGTGAATTTGTCAGAGGAAAAATTCCCATGTCAAGTGTCAAACCTCTAAGTAAGCACTATGTGGACACGATGACAGTGAAGTGACTTCGCTCTTCATGAGTCAGCGGTGACGATTCCATGAGTCAGGGAAAGTGGAGGAAACAGCTGCTTCCTTGCGTCGCCGGAGTTTTTTTTTCATGTCTGCTCTGAACTAGTTATCCTGACAACCGTTTACTGGGGTTGTGAAGCTGTAAGGTCTGCCATGTAATCGTTTACATACTGAAGACTACAAATCAGGTTAGTTACAGGCAGTAACAGCTCAGTTTGAACTCTGACTGACCAGGTGTTATAACAATAGTCTATTTAGGCTGTCTATATAGACTTTGACTCTTTTTCTATCAGCTTCTCAGTTACACATCCTAATGCCCGGTTTCCAGTTTCATGCGATTCTTTCTGTCCTTCTTTCTCTCACTTTGTACAGCAACAAATGAACACAGGTAATCAGATCAGGAGGAGAGGCGGAGGTTTTGTTCAGCTTCAGGTGGGTAACTGCCCACCACTGTCATGTAATCAAAACTCATTTAAACGGGGGCACAGCAATAATTGGTCAGGCCACGGCCTCGATTTTACAGCCTGCTGCTCGGGTTTGAACTTATCAGCTCTCGAGGTCATTTTTTCCTTTCGCTCACCATGGCTAGTCTTCCGAGCTACTGAGAGCAAGTTAAGTGTGACTGTCATAGGAATCCATCCAAGAATTACTGAAATGCAAATGTGTGTGTGCTCTTGAGATGCGTTTCTTGGCACTAAAAACAAAACTGTCTCCATTATTTTAATGCTTCTGTGTGTCCCCCTCATTTGTCAGTTGTGAGAGCGAACAGCCATCCCAGGTCTGAACTATGACCTAAATGTTAACATGCTAAAATGCTCACAACAACAATACTAACGTGCTGATGTTGAACTTGTATATTAGTTTTTGCTTTGACTTGACAACAACAAGCATCTTTACCAGATTTCACAGCATCCAAGCTTTAAAGGTTCCACACGGTGAAAATCCATTTTTATTGTGTTTCGTGGTTGTTCTAAACTTGGAGGTAAAATAAAAGCTCTTAAGATATTAAGACGTTTACTTCTGCCATTCCCAAAGCCCCCCTACAACTAGTTAAACCTTACAGCTTTACAAGAATTCAGCTCAGGTGCCATGTAACACCTAACATCCTGCTAGTCATCCAGCTTAAACTGCAAACCACAGATGCAGACAGCGTGTTCTTCCTGAAAAAGGCTGGGAACAGCAGCAGTCAAACAGCCCATTTAGACCGGCCTTAAAACCAGGTGTAACACCATTTTGTGGTGAAATGGGACATCTTTGCAGTGTTTAGAGCTGAAAACCTGAAACACACACTGTGGGGACATGATAGACTTGGATTAGTTTGCTAAAAAAAAAAAAAAAAAGAGGCATATTTTGCTGCAGATACTTTGATTTGTTCAAGCAGGAAGTTATCTAATGTAATAATTAACTGTATTCTATTTGGTGTGGCAGCTACGGGTTGTGCATTGTGGCTCACTGACATACCTAAACCAGATGGGGTCATTGTTATTGTGCTTGTCCTGATAAAACACGTCAAAATGTTTGAATAAGCTTCATTCCACTCATTGTTATTCACCACCTGTCCACCAGGTACCCACTGACTTTCCCACCAATCCTGGTCATCTGACCCCTACAGTCACCTCATCATGGTTTTCGTATCATCCCCACCCCCCTCTCATTACCTTGTCAGTGCTTCAGCTTTTCTATACTCGCTCATATCTGCTCACATCCCCGTGTCTTCTGCCAGCCGACGTCAGTGTTTGAACTTGAACCTGGTTTCCAACCCTGGTCACCTGCCCCGGTAGTGGAGTTATTGTTATACCCAGGGCACCTTTATCTACCATTTCATTGTCTTTTTCCAGCTTTAAAATCACTAAACTCTTCCTGCCTTCCTGGTCTGTCTGCATTTGGATCCTCCATCCTGCACTTTGTACACGACAAGCTCAATCTGGGCCGACCAGCACTGGCATCAAAAATTGCAAATGTTCTTTCCCACAATGGAAAGAATGCAAGGCTAAGCATATAAAAGAAAATGAAGTTAAGGAGACAAAAATGGTGAAATCACACGTGCCACTGAGTCTTATTCCTATCTGTTCTTATTCGAGGTCAGCGCAGGACCTTTTCCCAGCGCGACTCGGACAGATAACAGGAGAACACTGTGGACGGGTCAGCCGTCAATCACAGGTTTTTAGATAACACATTCAAAAGTACGTTACAAATGACCCAGTTAGTGCGGCAGCTGACATTAGGCAACACTTTATTTATAAGTCATCGGTATTGTACGGTGCCCTGCATATTGCACGGCCACATTGTGGTAAAGGACAGGATTACACAGATCACATCATGATTGAACATAATATACACAGACGCACGCAGCAGGCTCACTGAGGATTTACACTTCAGCTGGATTAGGTTTTATTACACATGCCTTTACTGACTGTAATCCATTTTAAAAGGACCTTGTTTGCCGACATGCTGCAGACAGGACAAATAAGTGAAAGAGAGAATTATACACCTAAAGTCACGGCTAAAATTAGCTTTGTTAACTTGTGAAACCTTGAGAAATAACTGCGTCGATTTGGATTCTAGATCATCATTAGTGCAACAAGGTGAACAAATATATCTCAAACCAGAACTTAACTTAAAAGCCTCTATTCCCCCACTGATCTCTCAACCTCAATTTTGAAGAAGTTCCTCGTCTCCGTTTACTGTAAATGTGTTGCCTTGTAGCTCTGCAGAATTAACTGATCTCACTAAAAAACATGGAAGTGTTTCTGGGTCTTAGGCGGGTTTTGCATAATTTAGACGAAGTGTAGAACATTTTAATAAAGATCAGCAGGAGTACTGTCAACAGACTCATGTTTTAATGGTTTAAAAATACCTATTTATGGCAGCAAAATGATCATCTATTTTCATAAAGTCCCTGGAGAAAAGAACCAAGACTGCAAGTGGTTGCGTAATTGGCTTTGAAATCTACATTTATCTTGTGGAGCTGACATGTGGATAGTGTGTAGGTTTGAAACAGCTTCTGTTGACATTACTTTCCTGTTTGCATGTGGAATAAACGTGGATATTAGTCTGTTTGCACGACTACACTAGCGGTGTCACACTTACAGTGATCGCATTTGTTGTTCTTCTGTCAATAGCCAAGTCCAAAAGGGCAGAACTGATCAAAGATTTTTTTGGGAGAAAAACAGTGACCATGTGATTGTAGTACAGCACATGAGTGATAGATAGCTCTAAGTATTTACTTTTATAAATGTACTGACGGGATATCTAAACAAAAACAAGTACCTGGAAAAAGGCTGTAGTGAAAGTACATTTGAGAGAACACATTGCCTCATGTGTTTGTTTTAGCTCCGCTGGCCAGTTGGTCGGAGTCTGTCGGGGTAAGTAGATGCACAAACCCTAGTTTGGGTTGTGGGGGTGTCTCAACGTGACCATGTGTTGGATCCAGAGGAACAATCAAACCGGGATAAGGGGGAGGGCTGCGGGGACAATACTGAGGCTGTCCCCTGCAGGCCCCATGCCACATAAAGATCTGATTATTCCCCCCCTTGTTGGCTGGCCTTGCAGAGTGGACAGACAGTGGACTCAGTATTTCCCTTCCTCTGTTGAGCAGTGGGGACTCTCCTCCAGTCTCAGCCAGTGCACAGCAATTTAAGGGGAGCTGTTGTTTTGGAGAGCCACTGTGGGAAAGTCATTAAAGTGTAAAGCATCTCTCTTTTATTTCTTTCTAAAGGAGTCCTGGAAGAGGCTTCAGCTAAGGCGGTGGATGGTAATGAGTGCTGACACAGACCGGCCACCCCCACAGTGCCGTGTGCGCCGATAGCCGCTGCCATGGCAAGCCGATTCTCCGCTCGAGAAACCAGCCTGTCGAACACACAGTGAGAAGGGCTTCCTGTCTTCCACAGGTGGCCAATGTCTACAAATACCAGCAAACTACTAAATCAGGCCTTTTCTTCCTGCAGGAAAAGGACTTTCTCTCACTTTGGTGGCAGATGGTAGTGTGTCATGTGGTGGGTATTCTACCATTTGCTCCCAAGATCAGCCTGTCATTATTTATTTAAAGAAGAATACCTGATACCACACACATGGCACATAGGGAGATGAGGCCTCTAATTTACACAAGGGTCACTGGCCAACTGTCTCCTCCTACTGATCATATCATTATCATTTCATGCAATATATATTTAAGTGGTGAACTAGGCGGCGCTCAGGTAAGCAGAAAACGGCCTCTCATCCTTGCTCTAGTGGAATAACCCACATGACAGACTATGATCATAGCATTACAAAACCACAAAAGCAGACGCAACGTTGCACTGAGATAAAGGTATAAGTAGCTATTTGCACTGCCATAAGATTGCTTTTACTGCGTGCCACTGGTGTTCTCTTTATGCAAGTTCAACTGCTGCACATAAAACAATTAGAGGCCATTCACTTTTCCACCTCATAAAGGATCAGCAGGTGAACTGTGCCGCTGATTGAAGTGCAGTCAGAGAAGTGTCAGGCGCAGAAAGAGCTGACATCGGTCTCATGTTGATTTGCAGAGTATGACAGCTTCCCCTTAAATGTGGAGCACAGAAACCGGTCTGAGGCAGTCTGCTGTGGAGAAATGTTTGTCATTCATTGTTCCTGGATTTCTTTGAAAAACAGGGGCCTCTGCTGGAATCAAGTGGAACCACATGTTGTTTACCAACCCACTGGCACCCCAGGACATCCCAGTACAGTATTCACTTGGCTTATTTGGTTCTATAACCAGAGCACGCAGCTGTCTCATCAAATGTGATGCATAAACAATCACTAGACTCAGTGTCAGTGTCCTGACAAGACACCACTGGTGTAGCATTCACTATGCTCTGCATATCGTGTGCATGTTGTAGGTCTACTGCACAGCCCACTCATTCACCAGAAAATATTTTGGCTGACTGGACTCACGAGTTGAATATTTAACAAGCAGTCACACTTAAATATTGGCACACCGCTGTTCTATTTTCAGTTTATTGATCAGTTTGGTTAAACAGTCTAAATTAGAACATTCAGAGAACAGGTCAAAGACCCTGAGCTGAGGTAAAGAAAACCGTACACGCTGCGTGCACGAGTTCGACTGAAGCAGCTGAAAGCAGCATTGATTGACTCTGTTAATGGCTTGAATATAGCAAAAGAGTGATTGATTTCACTGCATGTGCATTGATGCTTTTCACATGAAGCTGAAGCCCGGTGGTCCCCCCTCCAGCATTTGTTTTTTGTCCCTTTTTATTTTCCCGGAACTGCACTGGAGTCCTCTTGCTGTGCACGGCTACGTATGTTCCCTTCTCACAGGGCCCACATATAGATCAGTGTAAAGCCAGGTTATGCAACAGGCCGACCACTTCAATATGCTGCCATTTACTGAGTGTGAATGGAGGAGTTAAGAACGGCAAAGGGAACTATTGTTGGCAGTCATTGGTATGCAGAGCACTGCATCATTACTATTAGGACCCTCGCTGGGTTTGATCAAAATCCACTGTATCTTTACCCCCTGATCTGTGAGGGGCTTTTTTTTTTTTCTTTTCTCCGTGTCGCCCTCAGACTGTTCCCGTCATTGAGACCAACCGAAACAGCCCGGCAGTCACGAGGCCCCTACATAACACACGGAGGACCAAAACAGCCCTATCAGCACTCGTGTGATATGTTTTCTGATCAAATCATGTGTTCAAAGGTACTCAGAGCCCAATCTTAAATAAACACTTGGCTTGCAGGCTTGTGGAATGCAATGATGGAACAACCAAAGGTGAACACACAGTCAATAACAGCCAAATCATCAGCGCTGTTCTCCTGCAGTAAACGCGTCAATGCTGCATTCTCTGACACAGAGCTCCCTGCTGACCTGGACAAAGAATGTTTGAATAAGAATCTGATACCTATTGTCACTTGAATTGACAGTGCATCCAGATAACCAATGGCCTGGTTCATTTTAGCCTAAACATAAGGAATCACCCCAATTCTGTAAATCCTCCTCCCTCCCTGCCTGTCTTTGGAAGCGGAGTGAACTGGGTTAGAGTTATATAACCAGTGTCTGTTCTCATAGATCCTCAGCAGCTCGTCTTCCCCTAATCTTTTCAGCTTGATTACACCCTCCATCCCCCTCCTCTGCCGACTCATTCAACTGAGAGCGTTCTCACACACAAGCGCGTCCACACAGGACCACATGAACAGAGCGTCGGGATCCGCCACGCTCCGGTTCAGAGCGGATGGGATGCTTGTGATTGCAGGTGTGAGTGTGTGTGTGTGTGTGCGAGGCTGCTGTTTTGTCAGCATGCAGCATCATGTCATGACAAAGAAGAAGTCATCCTGGTGGCTGCATCTGAGGTCAGCTGTGTTTGCTCGCCTCCTCCAGTTTCCAGACCTTTCAACATGTTAGTACGTTTTCTTACTGCAGCTCGATTTCTGTGTGAACAAGAGTGATGTTACAATCTGTCAACTGTATACATATCTGACCATCCAGCAGGGTTGTCGGGGGAATTGTAACACACAATGGTGCTGAAAGAAGGCTGCTGACATTGGAAGTGTTGTTGCAATTCATCAATATGGATGCAACATGCAAATGAAGTGAAAAAGACAAAGTGGTCGTGTCATAAAACTGTGTTTGCAGCAGCATGACCGTGCACCTTTGAATGTCAATTTTCTGACAGATATTAAACATATTGCTCTTTTCTTATTGCTTGTTTGGTTTTTGTCGTGTATACACATGCACAGATATTTGATGAATAAAAATACATCTTGAATCTTGCTGTCTGAACAATAAAAAGTCAACTTTTTTGCAGTCACAGGTTGCACTGGATAGCTGCTGTGATATAAAAGAGATCCAGGTCAAAAGCCTAGACAGTGCGTCTACTCAAAGAGCTTATCATTACCCGTCATTTGGCTCGAAGCAGTCATGCCAAGTGAGTTATCCAAGAATCTGAACTTAATTCTAGCAATAAGGAAGTCTGTAGTCCTGTGCTGTGAAACTGTAAAACAGCCGTCACTGACATGAACGGAAAGGTCAAGAAAAAGTGCACAAAGGAGGCGTTGTGAGTTGAGCACACCACAGCTTTTTCCATTTAAGTGCTTATAAAATGGATTTTAAAAGCAATGTGAGCACAGAGGGAGACATTGAGGTTCAAGGGGCAAAGGGTGATCTCCATTTGTTCCTCTTTTTTTTTTTTTGCGACAAGTAAGCGAAACTGCAGCGGTTAACCGTGACCCCTCTCCTTGAACTTTGCTCACCAAGACCATAAACATGTAAATATTCTGCTCAGACCGCAGCTTAGGCACAAACCTGTTCGCATCCAAAAGGTAGTAAATCGTCCAGCCCCGAGGCAGCTAAACATTTAATATGTTTTACAAGCCTCCTCATTCAAGGCCAAGAGGCAGAAGATGCAGGAAGTGGCAGCGTGTTCGACAGCGGCCTCACGGGAAACGTTTTCTGTAAAGCAACATAAACCTGGCAGCAGATGTGAGGAGGAAGAGCTTTGGAGACGGGTCGATGGCAACGGTGGCCCTGCGGTTCTCATGTTTTTCCAAAATATGAACTGTTCTGGTGCAGGTTTAATCGCAGAAAATCCCATTATATGCAGTGGATACATGACAGCATCAGTGTCTTGGCTGAGTTCCCCCGCCTGGCTCATCCAGCACCAGTGACCAGCCTCAACCCGCCATCTGCTGCTTCAAACTCCTACAAACCCGTCTCTACCTCGTTGCTACTGTAAACGTATGCGAAAATGCATTTTGAGCGCTGCAGAAAACTAGGCCAGATCCAATCTTGTTGTTTTTTTATGTATTAGAAAAACCAAAGCAAACTGGATTTTTTTTTTTTTTTTTTTTTTTAAATCTGTGCCTCTAAATCCCTGCAGGCTTTCATCAACAGCACTGCCAACCAAGACGAGATGTAAAAGTCACTTCAAATGTAATCCTCAATCAAAAATTCAGTAGTTTTTAACAGCCTGAGAAAAAGATCCCCCAGTCCATTTTGTCATCTGTGGGCTGCCTCAATAAGTAGGGCACCCCAGATCTGTGCCTTTATCATTGCACACAAGGGAGCTTCAGCATGGTGGATATCCCAAATGACATTACTGTAATTAGTCCGATCAGACAACAGGCGCTTTAATCTTTGCACATTTATACAAGCGTAGCTGTTTTGTGAGAACAGCAATTTTGCACGCCAGTAATCTAAACGCAGTTTGCAAAGTCACCAAATTCCCCTCAAATATAATCTGCCGGTTCTCCGACAGCCTCGACAATGGCCAACGTTCTCGTTTGGTTCTACCGACATCTCTTGGCTTGTTGTGAAACGACAGCCGCGCTTTATGTAACTTTGCCGAAACTCTACGATGCAACTCTGGCTCCCTCCAGTGGCAACAACGCCGCCATCGACACTTGGTGGAGGAGCCAGATGGAGCTCATATTGAGTTCTTTACTCAAGGCCATCTTGATGTAATGTGTTAAGGGGTGAGGTTACATTTCTTGTCCTTCACGGCAGATTTTTTAGCCGGCCAGCCTTGGATTTTTTACAGTCGAGGTGAGCAGAGATAAAGCACTCAGCTGATTAATGCATTAGTCGATTGACGGAGGAATAATTCATATTTAAGTCAAGAAAATGTGCTAAGACAAAAATTCCAGCTTCTGTTTTATATCACAGTAAACCTGTTATCTTCAGGTTGCTGGAACAAGCAAACTCAAGACATCCTTTTTGGCCTTTGAGAAACTCTGATTCTTCTGTTTTCTCATTTTTAATAATCCACCTTTCAGGGATATGATCAGCAACTCTTTGAGCGTTTAGGAAACCATTCATACTTCATGTCTCGTTGTTTTCCTACTAACTGCTCTTTATAGACTCCCTCTTGGAATAAATGAGGGTTATAAAGATCACCATGACTCAGTAATGTTTTTCCTACAAGATTCCTTACTAGAATTTTTTTTTTTTTACTAGAAATGTTTTTATTCATTTTTTTCTCCACGATGACACTAAATGCAGAGTACATGCAAAGTATACATAATCAGCAACCTCACGTTCTTCTGAAAGAGCCTTTTTATTTATATCTTTTGCAGGGTTCACATTTGGAATCGGTTGGTTTTAATTAGAATCGTCACAAAAATATTCTATCCGTTACACGTCTCTTTTTTCTTTTTTTTTTCTTCTTCTCAGATTTTGTGGAAGTGCTACAACAAATGAAAACACACAGACGACACCAACAGTTCACGACAGGGTTTTTTGCATTTCCATACTTAGTTTTCTGAACATGCAAAATAAAGCTCTCGAATTTGGCATGAGAGAGAGCTTAGACAGAGAGGAATTGTCTTTTCAGAGGAACTGTGTCACAAATAATTTGAATTAATAGTGTACAAGGGAATGCTCTGGTAGGTGGTTGTTTGGATGTTTGCAGGTTTGAACTCTCCTGCCACTACATGCTGTATATGTTACTGAGGTGGAACATTTAAGCCATTAGCATGCACAAAAATCTTTTTGAGGCTTTCCCAACAATATGGAATAGAAATCCAGAGCCAAATAAAAGGCTTTCTAAGGAAAAACTGCAATTGTGCACTTTTATATAGCCCTCATTAGTTAGATCCTGATATCTCAGTCTAAGGCAACTTTCCATCAAAGGAAATCAGTGTTTGAATGTCTCTTTAACCAGTCAGGTTTATAACTGAAAAGCAGACATCACAGTGATGGGGAACTTCTTCTTTTTTTTGTAATATTAACACTTAAACTATGGTAAACTTCTTGGCTTTCCAATGTTTTAAATATTGGGTCCGTTGGAGGTAAACGTTTGCTGTGAAATTGTTCACATTAGTATCGGGTCCTGCTGTAAATTCAAATTCAGAAAAAGAATCACTAAAACTGCATTATATTGTATCACTGAATAGAACAGAAATGAATATGGCCTTAAGGTTTAAGTTGCAAGTACCTTCAATAAAAATGTACACATGAAACCAGAAATCGTCAAGACTGTGAAGAGAAACGTAATATTCACAGTGTTGGTGTGATGACAAAAGCTACATCGATCTAGAAGGAAAAAAATGCTCCACGATCCAACACTGTGTACTCTTAAATGTAAATGTGCCGCAAATGTATTGGCTGTAGTGTTTGTGATCACTTGCTTGTGCCAAGATTTTAATCTCAGGTGAGAGATTATTGCTTTGGGACGACCGCAACCTCTAATATGTTATGTCCACAAAACAAGTTCGGCACTGAGCACGGCACACAAAATGCCAGATGTCCTGTACAGCTCACCTCTGTGTTTCACTACTGACCTCTCACATGTAATCTTTAAAGTTTTCAGAACAAATAAATGATCAAAGTTTTCTGTTGAGCCCTCTGAAATCACTGTTGACGGCTGAGGTTTCCACTAAACCAGAGTAACAGTGAAAGATAAATGTTTATGGTCTCAGACACTTTGATTTCTACATGAAAACTGTTCATAATGCCCCACGGTAAAAACAGAGACCTGTAAGAAAACAGCACAAGAGAGGTAGGAATTTGAATTCCAAAACCTATGATCCACAAATACTTGGATGTCTCATTAACTTGGCATGCTAATTACCAGTTGGCACAGCAAGAGAAATCAAAAGCATACTCTTGACAACTTGTCACAACCAGAGATATGGCACAACGTAAACTAGAGGACACAATCACACCCAGCGTGGCCTCGACCCAGGAGGATATTTACACTGCCAGCGCTCCGGCCTTGGAGGAGTTTCTGCCCTGCTAGGTGACCACTTCTTCACGTGGCAGGTTGAGCCTCACCTCCCCTCCTGCTGCTGCAGAGGCTGAATAGACTGCGGTGGCGGAAACACAAGAAGGGCCGTTGGTCTCCATGGTGAAGAGCTTGCAAGGTCCTGGCAGGGCCGCATCGGGAGCATCCTTTTCTGGGCTGGAGGCTCGAGACGATCCAGGGGAGGACGTGGGGCTTAGCTGCACAGCTGTAGTGTCCTGCAACGTGTGCTCGCTGGTCTCTATTTCAAACGCTGCCCCGCCAGCCAGCCCGCCGTGTCCCATCAGTCCAGTGCCCCGGCCGCCCACCTTGGACCTTCGTGAGCTGTGGGGAGGGGGCAGGCGGCTGCACACGCAACAGGCCCCGAAGAAGGAGAAGGCCACCAGCAGCAGGATGGGTCCGATGATGATCGGGGGGTTGGCAGAAGGCAACACTGTGCTGAAGGCGAACGCTCCCACCAGGGTGATGTTGAGTCCAGCCAGCATGATGCACAGGCCGCAGGCACAGCAGAGCGCCGGAGAGGGCAGGCCATGGGGGCGAGACTTCCTCTTCTTCTTCTTC
Organism: Stegastes partitus; assembly: GCF_000690725.1. Lineage (NCBI taxonomy): Eukaryota > Metazoa > Chordata > Actinopteri > Pomacentridae > Stegastes > Stegastes partitus. Next base: position 90,052 of record NW_007578699.1, read on the forward strand.
TGGGGCTCCTTTATGGGCACAGGGGTGCCGTTGTTTCTGTCACTGATGACCATGTCCTCGCCTCCAGACTCTCTCTTCTATCTAGCTTTTAATGGACACACAAAACAAAAGAAAATTAACCTGTGCACTCATTACACTGCTCGTGCTCTGTGCACTGGGACTGCTGTCCAATAATCTCTGTGGGAGTAGTGAGGTGTCCTCCCTGAGAGAGTATGTAGTGATCAATGAGCTGATCATCCATCATGCTGCCCTGCTCCTCCTCTAAATCACACATGGAAGGCTGCAAACTGACATATACCAGCAAATATCTGGCTACTGTGTACTGTAGTGGCACTAACAGTATGGTGGTCGTCTATCGGTGGCTCCTGCAGCTTAAACCACATGATCTGGAGTGACTGCCGGGAACACTGTTCAATACTGTGCACCAAAATCTTTAAAAATAACTAAACTCCAGCATGTTTTTAATAATCATTTCACTATTTCTCATTAAAGAAACAAACTCTTCTTTACAAGACAACCCATAAGAGAAGAGAAGTGCTGAGCACGTCATTTAATTCGCCCACACATACAAAGACAACAAATTGAATTAAACGCTGATTTAAACAACAGTAGAACAACAGCTGAGAGATACTGGAAGGAGCGTTCAGGAGGTATTTGATTAATTAAATGATAAGTATAAATGAGATGCATACACCCTGGGAATCTTGCCTCACCATAAAAAAAATAAAAAATCCTCCGTGCCGCTTAATAATTTAACATTTGTGATCAGTATCACTGTTTTCTTTCTCTTGATCTGTGAAGTTGAATGTGTTCAGTGCTAGTGCAGCTGCTTCATTCGTGCCAGCTAGGCCAAGAATTTCAAGGATTACTTGCAATCAAATGATTTAAGCATTCACACATTCAAGAGCATATAAATGATGAGGGGGCAAGTGAGAAGATGATATGTCTTTTGCAAATATGTGTGTCAATAAAGCTCAGATCCTGGACATACATTACAGCCAGTCAGTATGAGCTGGGCTTTGCTGGGAACGCATTGAAATGCACGTTTGCTGCACTGATATGTTGAAATTAACACGTTAAAAAAAATAATCATCTTACCCTTTATGTCGATACACTGATGGTCTTTCCATTGTTTGATCAGGAGATTTTCCAGCGCGATCCCCGCTCTAATTACGGGCTGCAATTAGTGAGAGGTTGTGAGGACGCATAAACAAACGAAGGCTTCTCATCCTGTTGTACAGTCCTGAGGGCACAAGTCATTAAAGCCATTCAGTCAAACACAAGGCGAGGCGACCCGACCTGCTGATGAGTGTAAAAATCCGACAGGAGACGGAGGATCACTTATGTGAGATCGCATTTCTTCGGAGTTGACACGCAGACGCAACACGGCGCGCCGCTCCTGATGTTGCACCGAGACGCAAGGCGCACCTGAGAGGTCACCGTGCGATGGAGACGGAGGCAGACGGAGGGAGGCAGCCGACGTGTGCCAGCCATCTGTCCGGCAGTCGGTCCGAAGTCGGCATATTTCATCAGTTCATGTCTGATGGGGCGCGCAGAGCATCTTGCCTCCTCTGTGGACCGCTGGATGCGACTGTCTGTCATCCTCCTCCTCCTCCTCCTCCTCCTCCCACCGTGTGTCTGTGAAGGAGGTGATGAAGGTGAAAGCTGTTGCTCTCTGCCTGCAGCCTCTGTTTACTTGTTGCAGATTTTTTCCAGAGAAACACGAAAAATGATTCAGGGTTCATTTAGAAATGTAATATAATATAGATATAGTATGATTGTATGGTATTGTAGGGTCTTAGCTTTAATATTTATGTATTTATTTAAATAAATATTTCATATAATATCATAGGCTCTTAACCGTCAGGACAGCTTAAATTTTATACAATATTGCATGGTATTAACTTCTAAGATGAAATTTGTCAGCTAAATTAGAATTTTAGATATCGTGGGGTCTTAAACTTGATATTTAATTTATTTGCTTAAATTTGAATTTTAACATTGCAGCGTCTAAACTATAATATTCAATGCATTCAGCTTAATTAAAATTTTATATATTATTGTAGGGTCTTACCCATAATATTTAATTTATTCTGGTTAATTGAAATTGTAAATGTTATTTTAGAGTCTGAACTCTAATATCATATTTAGCCAGGTAAGCTTGAAAATATTGCATGGTATTAACGTCAATAATTAAACTAGTCAAGTAAATCTGAATTTAGATGATTTGTAGGGTCTTAACATTAATATTTAATTTTAATTTTATATAAAATTGTAGGGTCTTAACTGTCAGATTTAATTTATTTAGATAAATACAAAATGTATATATCACATCATATTTAGCCAGGTAAGCTTAAACTTTATACAATATTGTTTGGCATTAACCTCAAATGGAGCTAAACTCTTTGGCTGAGGTTCAGAAGCAGGAACACACCTCAGTCCCTCCACTTCCTGTCCTACGTCCATTCACATCGCTCTGCCCTCCCCACGTGTTCATTCTGGCTTCTCGTGCAAAGAAATAACACATGCCATCACTCAGCCACAAGTTTAGAAAACTCTGACTCACCATGGACCGTGATCCTGATCATCCATCAGCCCTCCATCCTGGCCCCAGACCTCCTCCACGCCGGTCAACCGAATCCATACCGAGACCCCGGAAACGAGGAGACCAGGCCGAGGGGGCGGGGGGCGTGGCGTCATCATGCTACTCGTAGCTCCGCCCACACACACACACACAAAAAAAAACTGACGCAGAAGAGCCTCCGGAGAAGCCCACTTATTCCCTCAAAGCACCCAGAAACACTCATCCTACGCCCACATTCCCGACAGTTCTCTTGATCATGCTCCTCTACATGAAATCTCCAACCAGTTCGCTGTTGGTCTTTAGAGACCTTAAGAGAAAGTCTTCACCTGACACTTTTCAAATGACAAAGTTAAACTATTTCATCATCTGACAAACTCTTTTAACATGTGATAAACCAAAACAGTTCTCTCCCGATTAGATGCCATGCTTTGCACCCGACCATGACATCACCATCTCCATAACTCCTCCCAGGTAGCCAGATGTAGTTCATCACACCCCCCCAGCAACCTACCCTAATGCAACCTGTTCCCAGCTCCACCACCTGCAGTCATTTCTTACCAACTCACCTATCCTCCCTTGAAACTCCCCAACAACCTTTTCCCTTCATATTGACAGATCCTCCCTCACTTAAGTGCAGACACCTGCAGGTTTGCTCCTTCTGCAGTGGGGCTTCCTCTCGAGCTGTTTACCCCGACAGCCTCGCAAAACACGACCAAGTCACTGATCCTACATCCACATTTTAGCACCAAAACACACACTCAGAACTCATCCAGCCCCAGACTTGTTCATCTCCAGATCAAGTGCCTTCGGACAGTTTCCACCCACGAGTCACCAAGATGCTGGTTTCACTGGCCTCCTTATACCTCGTCAACAGTCTACTTACACTGCTGGCACTGGTACCCCAGACTGACCCATCTCTATCCTCTCATTCAACAAATTCAGCTCCTATTCTGGCACCAAGATGCCAGTTTCACCAGCCTCATTATACCTCGTCAACAGCTAAAGATGCCAGTGGCACATACCTCCATTGTCCACACCAAGCCGCCCAGGAGGCATCTGAATTGGGAATCCAGACCACCTCAACTGGCTCCCTTTGATGCAAAGGAGCAACAGCTCTCTCAGAATGGCAAGCTCCTCAACCTATCTGAAATGCTATGCCCAGCCAACCTACGGAGAAGGCTCATTTTGGCCACTCGTACCCGCAATCACTCTTTCGCTTCAAGCAAGTCCCAACAACATCCAGAATTCTAGCACATTCCCATGCCACACTTTTCGTGTTGACACAGCTTCCAGCCGACAGGTTCTGGACCACATAATCAAAGCCATTGGCCTCGAGTGTATCTGCTTCTCATTTGACCAACCCTCAAGACCTGTGGTACGTTCACTTTGCTCGTTCAAGTCTTCACCAACACAACGCTCATCCAACAAACAATCAAGCTTCAGTTTATTGGTGTGGTCTCAGCTAGTGAATAATAAAATTAGTCCGGTGCAACATTATAGGGTTTTAGCCGTTATGCTAAATTTAGTCAGTTAAGCGATCATTTTATATATAATTGTAGGGCCTTAATCATAATATTTAAACTATTCAGGTAAATTTTAATAATAACTAGTGCTGTACTTTCTTGACCATCCACCCATTTTATTCTGTGGTTTGATCACTGACAACAGGCTAAGCAGGTCATTCCAGACGTCACGCACCCTAGCAGTACTTTCCAGTTTATCTTGGGCAATCCTAAGGCGTTTCCAGGCCAGATAAGATATTTAATTCCTCCTCAAGTTCTAGGTCTACCCGAGGGTCTCCGCTCAGTTAGAAGTGCCGGAAAAACTCCAAGGGAAGATACCTAGGAGAAAACCTAATCAGATGTCAAAATCAACACAGAGGAGCAGTGACTCTACTCGGAGTTGCCTCGGACGTCCAAGTTTCTCGCAGTATCTCTAAAGCTGAACTCAGTCACCTTGCAGAGGAAACTAATTTTGGACGCTTGTATATGGTATGTCATCCTTCCAGTCATTACTCAGAGCTCATAACCATAGGTTAGGGTTGGAATGTAGACCGACCGGTAAATCAAGATTGGGACTTCCTTTTCACCATGACAGTCTATTACAGTGCCGACTTTCTAACACAAAGACCTCAATGAACTGGAATCAAGGAGCAGGATAAACTCACTGGGGCCTCTATTCTAATATTTATGTTTGTTAGGTTAATTTGTAATGCCAATTCTTTCTCTACCAGAAAGCACTTTGGCTCTATGGCTGTTGTTTTAAATGTGCTATCTAGATAATGTTGACCATGAACACATGGTAAACAACGGTTGATGCCTCAGAGAGTGAATGGGGAAGAAGATGTAAGTGAACAAACTAGTTACCCACTGAGTTGTTTTCTCATTCTCTTGTTTGTAAAACTCACTCATGATGGATCCCAATAATTTCAGTATGATTATTCTGACCACAGATAACAGCTTTGGGCAACCCCACAACTGAAGTCTCCACAACATCATCTTCTCAAGTATTCTCTAATATTCTACTCTCTCGATTAGCTGTGATGGTAGCACTCTACTCATCTAAAGGTAAATCAGCAGTTTACATCACGTTAACTAACAATGCGGCTTTTTTATTGTTTTGATTGAGAGACCCCTAGTGGCAGAAATTACATTCTGCGCCTTTAATAATTAATTTAGGTAGTATAGGAACAATCACTGATAACTGTCTCCTAGATACTTTGATGATAGTTTGGAACAAGATGCTTCTAGTCAATACCTGTATTGTCCTGTTTTCAGTCACAGTCTTACGTAAGGATTAAACAACGAGGAACTGTTCAATATGAAAGTGGAACTAATGGTTTAATTAATGGGCATTAAAGTCAAGAACAGGTCTAAAATTGTCTTTGCCTGTTTAGTTAATAGTTTTCAGGTCATTAATGGGGCTGTCATGATCATGAAATTTTAGTTGATGGCAAGTTGTCATACAAATAATTGCACTTAACTATTTAATTGTCTTTTTCTGTTCATGTTATGCTTCTTAGTTTTAGATTAGTGGTATTAGCACCTTTGACTGCCTTTTTGCTGCAAATCCCACAAATTGCCTCTTCTAAGTTATAGGGCTGTCATTGTTTCATTTGGTTTAAACCCAAAATGTGCCCACAGCACACTGGTGTTTGGTTTTGCAACTAAATTCACGATGTTAACATCAACAGATGCTCATCAAAATGCAATTGGTCGAATATTAGAAATTAAGCGCCTTGAGACAACCAGCTGGTGCCATTAAACCACAGCACGAGAAAGAGATGCAAACAGTAGGAAACAAAGAGGAAGTAGTGACTAAACTGTGACGTGTCTGTTGGCTTCATCCAGCTGTTTCGTACAGGTGAATGGAAAGGATTGTCACGATTTTGCAAAATGATTACGGCAGCTGAAATAAAAGGGGATTTAATAATAACTGTGACAAGCCTTGTCATTATTTAGTCGGTAATAAAAGAGTCACGACTTCACAGCAGCAAGTTTGCACAGAAAATGGTACAAAAAATGACTCACTTTGGAAATATTTTAACCAAGAAATCTTAACTCAAGGGTCTTAACTTCAAGTGGTTTATGCCTTCTGGCTTTCTTTCAGGCTATTTTTTTTTTGTAAATATATACATTTACGTATTTTGGTTTTCAGCTACCTTAACACATGGTGGATGTACAGTAAGTGGTTATTGTGCGTCTGTCCATTGTTTAACCTCATACAGACACGTAGGGATTGTGGCGAGCCATTGTGATTTGTGGCCTGACAATCAAGCCGCTGGTTGTCATCAAGGCACCGCAGACTCCTCGGACTCCCGTTGCTGAGACTCATCAACACAGCCTGGCATTATTCAACCTCACAGCACGTGATGCTTTTTGCCAGGCCACAGCGTTCTTCCCCATGCCGCTTTCCCATGCAGCAGCCATTCTCCCTGTGCTGTCCTGAATTTCAATGTATTATGTTTCGCGGTGGGGGTGCAGGTTCCTGTGTGCATGCAATAGATGGAGGCATTGATGTAGATGTGGCCCCTGTGTGTACGTGTGTGTGTGTGTGTGTGTGTGTGTGTGTGCGTACACATGCATGTGCTTCCCATTTGTTTCACTCATGACAAACAGAAGCAGAGGAACCTGTGCTGAATAATATACGAGTCCCATCATCACATAATGGCCATAATAACTTCTTAATTGGCGTGTAGAACATTGTGTTATGATGAGATGAGCTGCACACAAGTTGGACTACTGGGTTTAATTTGCTTCACTCAGTGTCAGGAAGAGAGGAACTACTCCACTAATAATCACAATTTAATGTTCAGATGTTTATTGGAACACATAAGTTCAATATGATGAGACAGTCTCAACGAACAGGACACGTTCAGATGATATAACAACTGTGCAGGAAAAAAAAAAGTGATCAGAAACATTTAAATCAGCATCATACGTGTTTACAACACGGAAGGTCATGTCGTGTGATGACATCATGGCAGGTCTGGTTCAGTAGGCGACTGCTTTAGTTTCCGCCTCGATAAGACATCTGGCATGTCTGAAGAAGTCCTGCAAAAGATCAGCGCGTGAGTCATGCTGTATACAACGTATGCTGTATTGTGTGTCTGTGAAGCCATCTTTAGAAAAACAGAAAAAGTTCAGAGCATGATTTGTTTAAGGGCCTCTATTCATAATGTCTTCCTTCTATTTGCATCAACCAACATCACTTTATTTCCCCAACCATCCAAAAGATGATGTAAAGTTCATTAAACTCCAGAGAGCACTAAAATGACTGAACGGCAAAAACAGTGTTTTGCTGTATTGTCTGGCTTGTTTCACAAGTTTTTTATTTTAAGATATTTTTTGGGCTTTTCTGCCTTTAATGGATAGAACAGTAGAAGAGAGACATGGGGAAAGGACATGCAGCAAATGAGCCACTGGCTGGAATCGAACCACAGCTGCTGCATCGGGGACTATAGCTCCCGTACATGGGTCACCCGCTCAACCTGTTGAGCTGTCTGGGCACCCTAGTTTCACTAGTTTAAATCATGTTTGACTGTCTACATATATATATATATATTAACACTGGTTTGCAAAATATGAAGCACTAAATATTTCACTAAAGGTATGGAAACCCTGAGTGGCAAAAAGGTCGACGTACACTATGTTTAGTCTGAAACAGGTCAACACATGGAATGTAGGTTGATGAATGATTTAATCTGACAAGATTGAAATCCATCCAGTATCTGGGTTACTATAGCAACCACATCCAAAGTGACTGTTTGACTATGAAAAGGAGGTGATACCTTGTAATGTTCACTTTCAAAAGTCCCCTTTTCTCCTCTAAATTACTTGGAGACCGTCAAAAAAAAAAAAAAACGTTCTTATGTAAGGTGTTTTGTTGGCTCTTTAAAAGGACAGTTTGACTGATTTAAAAAAAAAAAAAAGTCTTTAACTTGAAGATGACTTCAAAAAAAGTGCATGTCTTGTTATAGTGAGAGCATTTTGTCCATGAATCGGTGCAACAGATTAATTTTGTCAAAGCATATACAGTTTTTGGCATTTTTTCACCTTCACTTATAGATTACAGCATGAAATACGATGACTGGATATACCACAAAAACTCTTAAAATCTTAAAAAGAGCAGCACAGGATGAGATTCATATTAGCTCAATGCGCATTAAGTGAATCTCTGTCACTGTAGCAAGCAAGTATGTCTTCATTATCTGTGTTGACAGATTACATAACAGGCAGAAAGCAGGGTGTGAAAATAGAGCAATATCTAAATATTGTTCCTTTGAGAATCACATGCAATATTTGTATGAGCTTGACATTTTTGGAGGAATTAAGATTACACTTTTATCAACCTACTGACATGTTGTTTTTCCAACAATGTCCGTCAGGCAAAAGCTGATTTACACAGTAAGTTTTAGGAAATTAAAAGCACTTTAATTTTGGGGAAATATTATAATCATGGAAACTGTACTGCAGAAAAAGGTGTCTTTAAGGTTAGGAAATGAGTGCGGTTCCAAACATCTGGTATTTAAGTCAAACAGATGGACAGTGTTGGGTTCATACCCCTCTTCTGGGTTGATCTCAGTCACTGGTCCGCCCTCCACAAAGGTTCCCATACGGCTCTTAGAACGTTCCAGATTCATTTGACTCTGAGTTCCTGACAAGAACACAAAACAACACATGAAACACCGAATATAACTTTAAATGTTTCAGTGGCTCATGTAAATCAGAGAGCTGCATCGTACGATGAAGGTCGAGAGGAAGCAAAGTCACAAAAGTGCACACAAATACTCGGACTGTCTATTACGTAGTCGCCTGTCTTAACCAGTTAAAACAGCTGCTTACAGCAACATATATGAGTGTCAACAAAGGAAACTGATTTATTGTAGCCATGATGGGAATTCTCTGAATGCAAAGGAAACAAAAGGAGATAATACCATTTAGCTTTACATGTAAATGTGGCACTCTTTAAATTTGCAATACTTTTGATGCATAACGCCAGGGTGTTAAAATCACACGTCTCTGCTTAAATGATCACTGTTAGTGGGATTTACAGACAAATGACGGCGGCGTTACATAAGCAAACAAAGCTTCACTGACTTTAATGGTTTGATCTGAATAGTTTATGCATGTTTTCTTATCTTAGTCTACTTTGTTGTTTATAGTGGAGCACAATAATACAGATTTATTTCAAATTTTATTAATATTTAATACCAAAACAATATTAATTGCATTGCATTGCTACATGATGTGACTGTATGATATATTTAGTTAAAGGATTTTATGCATCAACTGATTGTTATCACCTTGAAGTGTGAATAAGGTGGCTATTATCTCCTCCACATCATTCCTTGATCTCATAATGGGGTCAAAAATGGTTATAAAAGGAGAAAAAAAATGCAGTTCCTTTTGCTGCACCCAGTAAAGAGAAGGCTGGTGTTCTCTAGTTACTGCCTATTAGCTCTCCATTGTACCTACAGAGGCTTTTTTATCAACACAAGAAGGACACAGGGATGGATCAGTATCAAGTGAATGTTATCTTTATTAATTAGCTGCCTCTCTGTGAGGACACTGATTTCACTCACCTTCTCGTCTGAGCGTCTCAGCTGGTTGATCCGGAGCGGGATTGGCAGACGTTGGGTGCACTCTAAAGTTTCCTGAGAAATTTTGAGAGCCAAAATGTTTCTTGGATAGAAAAACAAAAAATCTTTTACTAATGCAGTGAGCAAACGATCAGATGACTTACCAAAGGACGGAAGAATGTGGTTGATGTTCAGCCAGGCTTTTATAAAGGGGTAGATTGATATGAGCAGGCCTGGGAAAGCATAAAATGCAATTAATTTGATGGATGATACTGTAGAAAAACACTGGTTTCACTATGTTTGCCTTATGGTTGACGAAAAATAAGTAATAGCACAAATAATTGTGGTCTTAATGTGAATATTTGTCACAATCTTGGTTTAAGAAGAAATGATTCATATTGTATGCTCTGCTTGGAATTATAGTGGCATAAAAAGAAACCAGGAGTGGAGGCAAATGTTTTGTGCAGCAGAGTGAAATCTCATTACAAAGGGATATTACATTTCACTACATAAATCTAATCACCTGCAAATTCCAAATCTGCTAATTTAATTTGTCCAACTGTTTCAGGTCTGCGTTTGATAACTGTGAGTCACACCGGGAGGCTAGAAAATAAAGAAGTTCCCACACTCGGAGGCATCGCGACCAACAAATGAGACTGTTTGATGAAATATCTATTCTCCAACTGAAATCCTCTTGACGTAACCTGCGGATTATTTTCAGCGTGCCAGATACAGCGTGCGTTGTTTCCTCCTGTTCAACTCAAAGTATAAAGTAATATCTGAACTGCAGGGCTTGTGTGCCTCTCAGTGGCACTGCGCTCCAATTCAACACAGTTATTGATTTCCCTTATAAGCCAGAAGAGCTGGCATTAAATCCTGGCAGGTCCTGAGGGTGGCTGTGATGCATGTCTGTGCTTAAAATGTCATGAAACTGCAGAAGGAGTGAAAACAATCTGCCGAGAACACTCTGTTCATACTCATTAGTCAGCCTATGTGTTGGAGGAGGCATAACGGCACACAAGCCCCAAAACGCATAATTAGACGCCACTCAGCTGCACAGACGCTGCCGGAGTGAACGTCTCTTGTCGAGGTGCACGCTTCTGATTTCCCCCCAAAAATTCCTCGTGCCCATCAGAATGATCAAATTAATTATTGAAAGCCGATCAAGTCATCAGCGTGAATGTGTTTCACATTAACTATGCATGCATGCCGATGTTGTCGTCGGCAGATCAAAAGCCCTGCCCTTTGCTCTTTCTCTCCAGGAAACCGGTTAAGACACTCCTTTATCTTGGCAGCGCAGGTCCTCCGGCTATCAGCTGGTTCCAGTTACACTCTTGTATCAGATGAACGCTGGATGGAAAATGTCACAGGCCGCAGATCTTTCGCCTGAGTTTTTGACATTTCTTTTAAACAAACGTTGTGTGTCCTGCTCCGACCAGACAGCACTTTCCTTCACTTTTTAACTGTACATTAGAATTGCTTCCTGATTCTACTGTAAATGTAAAAATGACAACGCTAACAATATTTGCAAATACAGCCATTCTTCTTGTTCTACAATTCTATTATTTCATTTATCCAAAGCGACGTATTTCTGAGAGCGAATACAACACAAGCAAGGATCTAGTCAGGAGAAAACAAGGAGAAAACCTTTTCACATTTGCTTCTATCACAAATAAATCCTTAATGTATTAATACAATACATTAACAAATATGAATTCCTTTGTTTTTCAATAACTCATTCACACAGAAATGTACTATATGATTTGCTATGTAGTGATGTAACTAACTGTGTAGGCTAAGTTACTTGCTAAAGATGTCTCACTCCCAGTTTGACCTCAAAATGTTCTAAAACTGTTGTAAAGACTCATTTAGGAGGGGTAGCGCTGCTTAAAAAGTTCTGTCATCACCAACCACAGATTAGCAGATTCAGTGTGTCATGATTTAGAGCTGTGGTCTCTGACAACACAAATGTAAACTATCTGTAGTGGCCTGATGACTTGTCATTACCTAAAAATGACCCTGTTTTGAGTAGTCCAGGATCCCAAAGTGACATGTTTTCAATCACACTAACAAATCTTTCAACTGTGAGAGAGAAAAAATAACTGCTCAGACAAGAAAAGCAATCAGGATTATCAATAACAACTTCATAGTTTTCCCATAAGTTGTTCCTAAAAAGCTCCACACACACTCACCGAGGCCTCCCGCTCCCAGGAAGATGCCCCCTACAGCATCAGCGTCACACTCTCTGGACACACCGATGATGATGCAGCCCGCCACAATGCTGAGCAGGGCCGAGCCCACCCGCAGCCCATGGTACTCCCCGACGCTGACAGGGTTCATTCAGCAGGTGGAGGCCCCCCACCTGCCCCACACACACATGCACACACACACACAGAGTGAACTGTCCCGACACTTTGCTCCGCTTAAACTTGGGCCCTCACTGCTCGGGGCAACTTTACTGTCATCTGCATGAGCCTCGCCCCTCCCCGTCTTTCACTCTCCCTGACACAGAAACACTTTCGCTGGCAGAGCCTCCATCTCCACGCCGTGTTTCTCAAGACGTCTCATGCATCTTTAAAGATGGAGCTCTGGTTTCCATTGCCAGTGAAAATGAGAAAGCTTGGGGCGCCGACTCTTATGACAGCGATACGCAGGCTACAAATCTGATCACAGGCCTTTTCGTACCAGCGCTGGCATCCAGTGTCATGTACGTCGAGTGTAATTTACACAAAATTACCAGTTAAATGACAAACAGCCAGCGTGTTAAGGACTTAAAGGTAAGAGATAGCAGTGTGACTACAAGGGCAGAGCAGCACAGAGACACAAAGAGAGAGAAGGGGCGACAGTCAGAGTTCGACTATGTGCTACTTGTGTGATTTGTCTGCGAGCTTGAAGGGAATGTGTAATGAAAGGTTCAGAGAGTCCTCTACGGTGGGGGCCCGAGGCCATCCACAAAGGCATGCAGTTGCCATAGGAATAGCATATCCATGGCAACAGAGGCAAAAAGAGGGTAAGCAGGATTAGCACCGGTGAATAGGATAACAAATGAACTTACTGGGTGGAGGAGAAACAGTGACACGTTTCCTGTTCAACAAGTGAACTCCGTCTTTCCCCACCGCCACATGTCGGCATTCATGTCTGCATCTAATTATTATGTTGGTAATGTAGTGTGTGTTAGATACACGACCAATATGGACTGAGTCGTGAGAGTCTTGTAACTCGCAATCCCTTGTCAAACTATATATATTTCTAGTTGCATTATGTTTTATAGACCTGAACAGCTAAAACTTTTGCCAGAGTAACCGTCATATATTCTTTCAATAAATTCAAAAGCTGCATTGTCTATAAAATTGCCAGGTTCCCATCAACACATTAGAGAAAGTTGTAATATAGAGAACAGAACATGTGAAGTATTTGTAAAGCTCAGCCCACCCGCCCTATACAGACCTGATCATTGACTGTGGACGGCAGGAACAACTGTCCTGTTTTCACAAAGTCACATCAACATCAGGTGATGCACCTGTTTAAAGCAACAGCGCGTCTTTTACGCAGCTGCTGAAGAAACTAAATCTGGACTGCATATCTAAAGTGGTCCTGTTTTCTGATTACACTACACTTAAATGATTTGGGAAGTGTTATCACTTGGATGCAAAAATGGTGTTGGGAAGAGGTGCTGGGAAGCTCAATATAAAGTTGTGACTTCGTCCTCTGAAAGGGAATACTGCGATTTGTTGTGTTTTGGATCACAGAAAAGTCCCTCACTTTTCTAGATCTACAAGGTAACTTGGGATGACAGATTAAAAAACAGATCTGGCAATATTGTAGCTGGTGCAGGAATTCTGTACACTTTAATTAGCAAGTATAGCTTGTCTCACCATCAGGAAAGTAATCTGACCTGGGCACAAGAGTGGGCACTATTTACTTTTTTGTGTTTGCCATTACTTATAAACACTGATCATAATGTCTGCACTAAGATCTGGTTATAAACACACACAGCCGTGTTTCTCGTAGGTTAAACATGACATCTTCACTGTTGCACATGCAGCAGTACCATGGGCCAATGCTGGATGGAAAAAGAGGAAGCAAACAAAACGTATGCGTTGGCCGGGAATCGAACCCGGGTCAACTGCTTGGAAGGCAGCTATGCTAACCACTATACCACCAACGCCTTGGAAGTTCCCGCTAGGAGACCCCTAATTCAGTGGACTTCGAATAGAGATGCGTACAAGAACCTTTTTTCTTTTTCTTTTTTTTTTTTATTTCGTCGTGCATCCATTTTTCTCCTTATTCCGGCAGCGATGCAAAAGGAAGCAGCAGAGGAGAGCTGCAGAAGGAGGGAAATGAGGAGCAAGTATACACAGATAATTACATGGAAGTGTGAAAATCATAACGCTGCGTTGGTGCTGAAAGTGCAAAAAAAAAAAACATGTCAGCCTTTCATGCAGCTGTCAGTCGCATTTGTGGGCGAGTTTAAGCATTGAGCCCTAAAACTTCAGTCACGTGTAAAGCTAGCAATAATGGTTAAGGAAAGTCACTCCTTATGCACTTCCAAAGATTCATCTGCAGAAACTATTTAGTCAGCAACGTCAAAAGGAGTGATGGCCCGTACGGGGATCGAACCCGCGACCTTGGCGTTATTAGCACCACGCTCTAACCAACTGAGCTAACCGGCCACAGACGTCATAGGCAGAGTCGTGTTCCATATTGGCTGGATACGTTATCCGCATACAACATGTCCTTATTTTTGTGTGACAACAAAATATCAACAAAGAAGCACCTCTTCTTGCCATCAAATGTAAATTATTGATTTAAAAAAAAAAAAAACATTTCGGTGGCACACTTTTTTTTGTTTTACTTATTCCCAGATTCATAGGGATATATCCAGTTCACCAAATACGATAATCGTGCAGTTTTCTTTTTTTCTGAGATGAACTGATTCTTTTTCTTTTACATCAAATAGGGAATACGCAGACGGACCGATGCAAAAGCGGTTACAGCGTGCACATATTTCTGTTTATTTTCTCTGTCCAGTCTGTACACTGTATCAGACCTCGTGGCGCAACGGTAGCGCGTCTGACTCCAGATCAGAAGGTTGCGTGTTCAAATCACGTCGGGGTCATTTCTTTATGCTGACAACTGGTCTATGATGTCAACAAGACGTTTTTCCACATTGTACCACCTTTTACACTATTTCTACAATAACTGAGAAAATCACAACAGCTGTGCCAAGTAAATTCTCCAAGATGTGCCTTAAAACTTCTTACTGAATCACTCTGTTTGTGTTCCTCTACTGAGAATAACAACACCTGTTGACTATAGGGATACCTGGAAGTGTTGTGCTGTTCTGTCAACATCAACCACAGACTAAGTACATAAGAAGAGTCACCGTATTACATCATGATTTACAGCTGTGGTCTCTGCAACCACAAATGCAACATGCACATCTGTAGCGGCCTGATGACACATGGCTTTATTTAGAATTTACACTTGTATGCAAACATCTCTGCAGAAACAAAAAGATAAAGCCAAAAACAAAAAGCAATTAGGATAATTAAAAACCAAACAACAGCTTCCCCGTCACAGCTCTTAAGACCGTTTCACACACACTTACCGAGGTCATCAGCTCCCAGTTATTTACCTCCAACAGGATCACTCTCAGGAGACTCCAGTGATGTGTAAATCTATAGAGAACAGCAGCTGCCGACAGTTGGGATAGCCTAAATCCTGTTTCTTTTGATCCATGTTGTTATTTCTGCAAGTGCAGTCGCTATTCTTATGTCTGGAAATGACAGAAAACAAACAAAAATAACATGAAAGTCAGCTTCTGATTCTAAAATTTTAGCGTCTGAATTTCAGTTGAAATACACTTTGGACTGTCAGAAAAAAAATAATCCAACATCAAAACATGTTATATTATATTATATTATATTATATTATATACATTGTGAATACGTATTATGTATTCAGCACAGGCACAAGCAAGCGTATTACCTGTCCTGCTTTAATTATTTTTTTCCAGGATGATGCATTTCTTCAGAGTGCCTCATCATGTACCATAGTTTGCTGCTTTACCTTTTCTCTAAACAGATCCTGTCTCCTGCTTGTTGTACTGCAGGACAAACTGGTGTGAATAACCTTTGTGCCAAACCACTCTATAAAAGAAAATGGAGCTACTTTGTCGATGACAAATAAAATACTGTCAATAATTCAGACCAAAGAAAGAAGAAAAAAAACAGGGCTCGTCCGGGATTTGAACCCGGGACCTCTCGCACCCAAAGCGAGAATCATACCCCTAGACCAACGAGCCAGCCTGACAGTACCGCGTACTGGATGGGTTGAGAAAATTCCCAACTGTTACAGAGTCAGTTGTCTTTAGGTCTGTTCAGGTCCAAGTACGCGGATGCGGAACCGGACAGAGGCAGAAATGTATTTAAATTGTCGATAAACTTTTTGACATTGCAATATTAATTGAACAGGGATGACGTAATAACTAGCAAAATGTCTAAATGTAGCAATTCCACGTGCTAGCGTTGTCTCTTTGTTTAACTGAATTTTAATTTTAAATTTAAAACGCTTGCTAAATACCGATATCAGTTAGGGGCAGTCTATGCTCAGCGGTTGGGTAAAGATAAGACGTTGTATTGTTTATCTATATTCCAGCCAGATTAACTGATGGAGATAAAGTTTAAAGCCAGTCCCACAGCAACATTAATCTCAAAAACACTTTGCAACATGACACAACAAATCACTTAATAGCTAACAGTTAGCATGTTACATTAGCTTGCTAATAGCTAACTTTTTTTTTCAGCTAACCTCTTTAATCTCTGTTAGTAAAATCACATACCTAAATCCATGAAGTTAGTGTGGAATATGGACACTTGCTGTGACCGCAGCACCAAATGGGCGGATCACTGGCCTCACCTGTTGGCATGTTGACATCTGTTAACCTGCTGGTTGGGTTGGGTCGGATGGCCTGCACCTACAGCTACACCCAGTCTGTTGAGCGTTATGCAAGAGTGCAGCAGTCCTCAATGTAGGCAAATCATTGTGTGTAAAGACACTGAAGGGACTACACTGTATTCAACATCAGCTTTAAAAGGTGAAGCGACCAACTTTAGACTGAGCCTCATTCTTCCTCAAAGACTTGGACTGACTTTATTCATCTCAGAGGGAAATTCAGTTGTTAAAGCAGCATGAATAGACAACAAAGGGGGTAAACAAAGCAAGAAGACAACACAGAATAGAAGAAAATAGAAATAAAAAAAATAACTGTGGTGAGAAAAAAAACACTGTAAAAGTGAAAATACTACTCTAGAAGTTTTTTTTTTTTTTTTTTTTCAGAAACAGTCTCAGTGCACAGTTCTCATGGCCTTGTCATTGTTATTTAAGGACTTAAATAATATTATAAATACTTTTGTCACTGTCATTTGGTACACTTGCTTTTGTTTTCTTCACCTGCTAGCACCCGCCTGGATATCTGTCTTGTAACACTTGCTGTTTATTTGAGTTGTGACACTTAGACTTATAAACTCTATCGATCCACAGGAGGGAAATTGTTTGATCACAGCACCGACACAAAATAAATATGTATATAAGAATATAGAAGAGATAAAAAATAAAATTAACAAAAGAGTGGGGAAAAAAAAAAATACAGACAAATAATAAAAAGAACAATAACAACAGAAGTTGTCTGATCCTATAAACAAATCTTTGATCATTCTTTAACTTGCCAGTGTTTCACATGTCATATGTGAAAACCTGCTTGGCAGTAAAAGTGATTGTGGTTCTGACAAATACTTATGTTGAATGTTGCTTAATGTTGAAATGATTCTGATTTTATTTTCAAGCCACTTGTGGTAAACATCATACTGTCTGTAGGCTGCCTCCTGTATATTTTGTTATTTATTTTTTTAAGCATCCTTATAATTAACGTACTAATAATGACTATTGTTTGCTTGGGTTTTACCCAGAAATGCCAAAGGGTGTTTTTGTTTTTAATAGCAGGTTTATCTGTGACAGTAATCCACACTGTTATTAACATTTAAATAGTTTAATTATGTTATATTGCATGTGAATACATTCAGAGGGTGTGTGTGAGAGGCTTACATTATGATGGCACATAAGGCCCCTTTGTCAACACTTCAGATGTGTAAAGACAACGTAATACGCGCTTTATTTAAAGGTCATCTCATGTTACTCGGCTGAGATGAGTGAGCGCACTTTGTACTACACGAGGATAATAAATACAGTGCGGTAATATTCACCATTGTTTGCCAATACGTACCAGTCAGCAAATCTTTCTACGGCATACGGGTTTATATGTGCTGTCATGTGACCCACACTCAGCCATCTTGTGGAAAACGAAGAGAGAGAGAGAGAGAGCCCAGAGAGAGCCACACAACTCAAACCTTGTGCTGTCAGAACAAGCAGAGGTAAGACAGCCAAAGTTTAATACACTAGCGAGGAAAAATCGGACATTCAGGTTAAGTGCCATGTCAGAGGGGCAAATTCTGGCGAGCTGGGGTGCTCGGGACTGTTGTTAAACCACCATGTTTACTTGGCCTTGCAGCACCGGGCTCCAGTGGCTCCATGTGCGGGCCCAGGCCGTGTGAAGTGCGGGGTGGTTTGACAAGGAAACGTTGTTGTGGGTCCAGGCTGCTCGGGAGGCCGCGTGTAGCTAGTTAGCTAACCTGTTAGCATGCTAGCTACAAGTATTGAGTATAGGGATTAATTTAATGCCGAAACAGTGTTACAGTCGCTATGTAGTATATATCACACACCTTCCTTTGTGTTGGTCAACGAAATTAGCGTCAACACACACGTATTAGTTCATGTGAGACAGCCGCTACGAAGGGATAAAACGGTGCTTGCTAGCAAGCTAGCTGGTTGGCCAGTTGCGGCTAGCTAACGCGCTACATGAACCATCATTGGCTGTCGTCTTGCTGGCTAGCGAAAATACTCTGGTGTGGCACCAACATGCAGCAAAGTGGCATTTTAGCCACAACCACCCTCAACCTTTCAGTAGAACCACAACTCTACTGTCAGCTTTTAACCGACCGGACATGTGTTGGCTAATGTCACTAAGTAATGTCCAATAAATGGTTAAGATAACCATGGTAGTTGTTTATTTGACTGGTTAGCTTGCTACGCTGGCTAACGCAATGTTGGCAGCCGAGGGTGATTTCTACTTAACCTTCCTGTGTGACTATTACGTCTCGTAATGATTATTGGCAGCCAACTTTTAATATTATCCGCTAAAGTTAGCGTCTGTGTGATCTGGAGTTGTAGGTTGGGCCGGTTTGGCTAACGTTAGGCAACGTTAACCGTGTGTTTCCTCTCGTTGGGCTTGGCGTTTTTAAAAGTGGAGTTTTAGAGAAGCTAACAATCCCCAAAAAACTTTGCAACTGCGTAATGATCTGTCGGGTTTTTTTTCCTGCTCACTCAAGCCGCATTGCCTCATATCACAAATGTAATCTGACTTTATCAAACTGATAAAAGTTGTTGTGAACGGATTGGGCGTTTGGTTAGCTCGGGAGCGATAATGATTTCAAACATTTCATAACGTTGTGTAAACTTAGCCAGTCAGAGGGTTCGCTTTATGTTAGCGATGGTAAATGTGAGAAACGTGTCGGGGAATTGCCATAAATGTCGCTAGCTCCGCTCGAGTCGCTCTATTTATTGCTTTAACTAGTAACTTACACGTGGCTTATCCAGGCTTCCATATGGTCAGTGGTATTGTGAGTCCACTGTCGCCTTTTGTGTCCGATATATGAGGAGGGCTACGCAGCAAATCCCCACATTGAAGCCTTAATGTAACAGGAAGTCTTTGGAGTGAAGACATCCACGTAAACCAACACGTTATCTTGTTGGCATAACGTGATTATTTTGTGGAGTTTATTTGCTGGGAGTTGTCAATTACAGGTGTCTGACATACCCTCCTTCAGGCTCGGAGCCTTCCTAAAATAGCTTGAGCAGATTTGAAATCGTACACGGCTGGTGTGCGAGTGGGATGGTCTATATCCTGAGGAGCAGGAATACATTAAAGCCAGCGACAACACTTTGGATATTTTTACCAATACTATTGGATTATGCGATTATTTCAGGCGTGTTTGAGAAGATTGTTGTTAGTTTTTCTTCATTTAAGTTTGTAGTAATAACATCGAATCAATAAAAACACGAGCTGAAATGGGACAGCCCTGCAGTTCCACTGTTTTTATAAAAACATATAGTAGCTGCACTAGTACACATCTCATTTTTCTAGTCAACGCATGCACAAAAGCATTTTCTAGGAAGTACAGTTAATACAGCTATTGGTTGCATCATAAGTATATGAACTACATTAAAATCACAGAGCAGTAAATTGTTAGTGAATTTGTTTTAGACAAAATAAAACACAGCTACATATGCAGGATGTTGCTGTTTCTATGCAGTGTGGATCAACTGTGTGTCACTAATCCTTTCTCTTCCTCTGCATACTTCTAGAACTTCAAGGAAGAATGGCCGAAACCCAGACACTTAACTTTGGACCAGAATGGTAATTACACTGGCATGAAATAGTGATTATTGAGTGAAGTGATTTTTAGGTTGTGAAACGGGTTTTATTTTCAGACTGACGGCAGCTTTTCCATACATGTTAAGACATGCCATTTGCCACCTCAGCTTTAGGGCAGTCTCCCGTTCCTCTTTCTGTGATGCTGTTAATACGATTTCTCTCTCTTTGCAGGCTCCGTGCCCTGTCTGGAGGTGGTGGCAGCGGTGGTGGTGGAAGCAGCAACGCTGTTGCCTCTCCACCCCTCTCACCTGCATTGCCAAAGTATAAACTTGCAGACTATCGCTACGGGAGAGAAGAAATGTTAGCACTTTATGTAAAGGATAACAAGGTGGGTAGTCTATAATGTCTGCGTCTTAGCTGTCGATACAGGCTCGCAGTCATTGAGACTTGCATACAAATTATGTTACTGCCAAGATTAGATTTTTGCCTTCCTTATTTGTTGTGTCATAACACAGTCTTTCACAGCTTTGTGTTTCCTAGCAGTGAAGCCTGTGATTATTCTCTCATCCAGATCCCTATAGACCTACACGATAAGGAGTTCCTGCCCATATTGCAAGAGGAGCCCTTGCCACCTCTGGCACTTGTGTCTTTTACAGAGGAAGAACAGGTAGGAGTGCTTGTCCTAACATCAGGCCACTGGCTTGGTGAGAAATGGTAAGATCAGAAACTGTTTCTGATTTACCAACCGCATTAAATCAATGAGATTAATGCCTGAGGCAGGTGGCTTCTTGTTGTCATGTCTTGGAATCTACACGACTTTTGTTATCAAGACTGTCAAATACAGAGCAGGTGCAAAGACGAGAGCTGAGAGCTGGCTTTTTGTCCCCCTTGCTCCCCTCCCCTCTGTTTGTGTTTGCAGAGAAATTTTTCCATGTCTGTAAACAGTGCAGCTGTACTTCGGCTGACAGGGCGAGGAGGTGGACCGATAGCAGGGGCACCAAGAGGCCGAAGTACCTCAAGGGGTAGAGGTAAGAATTCAACTCAGATCATGCATGAGTGTGGCATGCTTCCTTTAATCATTTTCAGGATGAGTTGCTGCAGGTAAGTCTACGCCATGGAATCAACACAATACGTTTGATTTATAAAATGAACCTTTATTTTAGCTATTTAGTTGCTCTGTGTTGCAGTTTCAGAAGAGCAACAACAACTGCAGATAGTTCAGATGCCTGTGATGAGCTCACCAGTTTTCTCCCAGTTTGACACAAGGGGTGTAACGTTACCCCACTATAGGTGTTGTGCTTACTCAGCATGCTTCAACCTCAGCTGCTTGAACTCATCAGTAATGTGCGTTAAATGTGGAAAAAAACGTTCTGAAAACATCGTTCCTATTTGCACAGACAGATTGAAGATCAATAAAAACATTTTGTCATGCCATGGTACAATATGTTTTCCTGTTGGTCAACCTCAGGCGCTTAGACCTTAGTACACAGTTGTACAGTTATTATATTGTGAGTCCATGTGTTGTATTTACTTTCTCAGAACAGAATCTAGGTTTACTGTAGAACAGCTTCTCTCTGTTTGTCACTGCAGAGACAGTCCAGGCTTTTCAGGGATGTTACCAACTAGTAACCATGCTAAATTATCCTGAAATCAATTTTTAGTTGCAGTTCTGGGAATGTCCTTCACCGCTTAAGATCCTGTTGGCTGTACAGTTGTCCTCTTCACATGTCCAGCTTGAGGCAAAGACTGTGGGTGGAGTTCAGATGTAATCCAAAGCATGTCTTAAGATTCATACACTGACCTGAATGTGTGTATCGGTCAGTCATTTTTATTCATACTTTTCCTGACCTACTAAAGGCAGAAAGTTTATACAGAATGTTTGTCTATAAATCAATGTATTCATCAGTACAAGGAGTCAGACATTAGTAGTTGGTCATAATATTGTTACTTTACACAAAAGTCTATTAAAATAAAGCAGCACACTGCAGCCAAACTGTCTATGTTGAAGGATGTTGTCTATGAATCATGTAGAGGACAGATTCAATTAAAAACCACAAGAGCTGATTTATTGTACATCTTCTGAGTGAAAAGGCAAAAGGAGAGTTCACCATGATTCAGCAAATGTGGGTAATGGAAAATGGTAGATCAGTTGTGCGTGTGTGTGTTTGGTTAGGACCATTTAATATTCACTCAGTGTATTTCAGTAGAGTAAGTACAGCCTCAGAAGGTGGCTACAGACTTTTTGATCACCTGCTGAGAAAAATCTCCCCACTCCCAGGGGTTGGACCACGTTTGTTGCTTCGATCACAACGTCGACCTCAAAGCCAAGTGTTTTGCGAGAAGTTACACACAATAATGATTAGTCTAATAACACGTCCAAATGTGGAGACAAAAAATTGCAAAATAGCAGAAAATAGTCGTGGCGATGATAGCACAAGTGGCAGCATATGATCATAGGTGACCAGAGGTGGTGTTGCAGATCTCTGTTGGGGGAGAATTCTCCAATATGGGGGCACTGAAGGCTCTGTCCCCAAAGGTCAGCAGGTTAGCGTCAGCGATGGTGAGCACACCCAGGTCTGAGGACAACAGGTTCTAACAGAGTACAGGGATGGCCATCAGCAGCTCAATCTCATTATTATTGTATAAGGTCATGTGGATTTGTGATTGTTTTCAGGGCGGGGAAGAGGAGATGGAGGGTTTTACCAAAGAAGTTTTGATGATGTGGAAGGTTTTGGTCGTGGAGGGAGGGAGATGCATCGCTCCCAAAGCTGGGAAGAAAGGTACTAAAATATCCATCTATCCTGTGAAGTATCGCAGTAAATCTGGCCTCTTTTTGACCATGTATAGGTGTGTAGTATGATGTTTTGCCAGACTTTACATAATGGCTGTTCTATTTTTTCTCACCAGGGGAGATAGAAGATTTGAAAAGCCAGGTCGAAAAGACCCAGGTTAGTTAGTACATTTTGTTGCTCAAATAATCAATACATGATGTTTTTTTGGCAAATGCACTGACTTACCTTCTTGTTGCTCTCTACAAATGTAGTAGATGCTGCTCCAGGACATTTTCAGATCAATCACAGTGAGTACAAGTTTAATAATTGACCTATAGAATGTTAAGTAGGTGTAAATGATGCAAATTCTTTTCATATTTGTTCATTGTTTTTTAATTTCTGTCAGATTTCTTTTTCAATGCTTAAAATGAGTCTTAATGGCTTCTCCTTCCTTCTCCTACTTTTTGTAGTCCGAGGCAACTATGAGGACGGTGGAACAGGGATACCAAGGAAGCACGACTTCACTCGTTCAGAGAGTGAGAACTGGCGTACTTCTCGTGATGATCAGAACGGTGAGGATGATGAGGGGGGCTGGCGCCTGGCAGGTTCTCGACGGGACAGTGACCGGTGGTGCCCCCCGAGCCCAGGTGGGCACTGCACTGACCATGATCACAATACATTTATCTCTGATAAATTATCTTTGATAAATGTATTTGTGGTATAGCGGCATGTTTGTTATATGACCCATTTAGGGAAACAAATTTGTGTTTCACTAGCTGTGAACGACTGAGTGCTCTGCTGTTTTTACTGTAGTGCACAAAAAAATATATAAATATGTAGGATACGACCAAACTGAATTATTGGCTAATCTCCAGCTCCACTTCTTTCTTTATAGTGGCTGATTTGTCAGCTTGGCTATCATTATATTATTGCATATAACAGGTAACAATCAAGGACACTGGTTTTAGGTAAGCTTGACTGTCTCACTGGTGACTGCTTTCTTTATTTCTTCTTTTTACCTGCACATCCTCATAAATTTGGAAACATAATGTTGTTTTCGCAAATGGTGTTATCTGTATGTGTAGACGGGCAAAAAATCTTCTGTGCATGTTGATAAAGTTAATGTATGTCATGTTATTTACGGTTTTTAAAATTCTAGCAATTCTGCCTTTTTCTTTTTTCCCCAGATGGGCCTCGGTCAGCAGGGTGGCGGGAACACCCAGACCAACGTCGCCGTTTCCCATT
This sequence comes from Stegastes partitus, assembly GCF_000690725.1. Lineage (NCBI taxonomy): Eukaryota > Metazoa > Chordata > Actinopteri > Pomacentridae > Stegastes > Stegastes partitus. Next base: position 114,225 of record NW_007578699.1, read on the forward strand.
TGATGCAAGAGAAGACGAGCGTGGCTACAGAAGGCCACGATCGGGCAGCGGCAGTCTGGAGGATGAGAGGGACAGCCTGCCAGAGTGGTGTCTGGAGGATGCAGACGAGGAGGCAGGCACCTTCGACTCATCAGGGGCCTTTCTCTCACTCAAGGCAATTGATTTTACTTGAAAACCAATATATATAAATGACATATTCTCACCAGATATTATGAAACAAATCGCTTATTCAGTCAGTTACTAAAGACTGGATGCTTTACAGAGTGATCCCAGAGCAAAACTTTATGTATTTGTGTCTTTTCTTTGTTATTAGAAAGCCTCAAAGGAGCCTATCCTGGAAGAGGCAGAGCTTGACTTTAAACCCCTGGAAGAGTGTGAAGAGGGCCTGGAGGAGGAGGACAGCCCGCCCAAGGAGACCAAAGAGACAGAAACAGAGGCCAAAAGAGACGCTGACCGAAAAGGTCAGGCATTCTGATAGTTATTTCTTTTATAACGCATTTTTATGTTGTTGTTTGCCAGCCCTGGATCTTAGGGCAGATGAACATAGTGCAAGTTCACATAAAGAAATGCAGTATCAAAACATTTTCCTCTCTATACTTGCTACTTTAATTTATCTGCAGTTAGCAAATGACAGTCACTTTGTTAACAGGGTGTTCGCACGATTTGCTGTGTGTTCTGCAATGGCATTCTCTTTAGCCAAGCTCAGGCAACAAGGTGGTAGCTGTGATTTTCCTGCCCCCAGCAAACTTCTTAGCTCTGAGATGAGATCCCCATATTGTGACCCATCACCAACACTCATTGGGTTAGAGCAGCTAGAAACACGTTCTTCTACTTTGAGCAGCTCTAGTAGTACTCGTCCTCCGTACTGAAGCGTTTTTGAATTTCTCTTATTTGCTTAGGGAAATTTGAATTGGTGCGTCTTGCCTGCATTCAGTTTTGTAGTGTGAACACCACAGTGTCAACAAGACATAGTGTAGTCAGAGTATTTCAGTGATTGCTGAAGTCTTGTTTCTGAGCTCGTCATTAGCGAATTATTACATGAAGTTATTTTAACACCAGTCTTTGATGTGCTGATATGAGTATTTAATGTGCATAATAGCATCCCAGTTATCGCTGTAGTGGATTTTTAAAAGCTGCACTACATGAAGGTATACTAGACTTTTAGGCCAAATGCTGTTTGGAAGGTAAAAGTCTTCTGTGCCTTTTTGTGTCATTGTCATCAAGCACACAGAAAGTCACTGCAGATCTTTCTGGCTGATTTGCCCACCAGCTGTACCCCAGTATTGTGCATCATAAAACAGTTTTGTTTTTCTTTTTTTCTGAAAACCTAATCATTTTATTTTGACCTAATGTCATGACTTTATTGTTTATTTTAGAGTTGGCCAGAGTGTCAGAGGAGGCTCCATCTGTTGCTCCACCTGTTGCTCCACCAGTCTCGGAGCTTCAGGCTTCTACCCAGTCTTTGTCCCAGAACCACCCCAGCAGAACAGAAGAGCCCGAGAGGCCAGCTGAACGGCAGCCACCCCTGGAGCTCCCTCCAGAGCCCTGCAAAGTCCCCCTGCATGTCCCCATGTCTAATAGCATGCTGGAGTCCCTTCCCATGACCCACATTTCCACGACCCGTGCAGGTGGGAATTGTCTTCAGTTTCACTGTACATACGACTTATTTTGTTAGATGGTTCCATGTAACTGGAAAAACTAATATCTACTTTTTCTTCACACTGTTCAATGCAGAAGTATCTGCTCCGTCACCCACCGTCCAGCTACCACAGCAAAAGCCCATAGAAGTGTCGGTGGCGCTGAACAATCCTTTACCCTTCACTTCCAGTATAATGGCTCCTATTTGCAGGCCCACCACTGTGCCACACGACACTGACGAAGACGAGGGACTAAAACACTTTGAGCAAGTAAGTTTGTAGGTTTTCTTTAACATGAAGATGTGTCAGTCGGGCTGCTGTCCTCAGTTCAAGTTCCAGTCAGAAGGTCTCTTAAAATCCTGTGGTCATTGAAGAGGAAAACATATTGTGAATATTATGATGAGAACACTCTTTTAGTTTCCTATAAATGAAGATAAAACAAGCTGTCAAAAACAATCCTTTCCACTAAAACTCCAACAATCAGTTGACTAATTGGCTGCGAAGAGGCAGCCCTGTTATGTCAGGTTGTATTCATTTAAACAGGATGAGTGATGTAATGCCTTTTTTAAAATTCTTATTAAGGAGGCAGAAAAGATGGTAGCATACCTACAGGACAGCGGGGTGGATGATGACAGACTTGCAGCAAAGACTTCAGAGAAGCCCAAGCCTGCAGGCCTGCCGCTCACCCATGAAGCTGCTCTCAAGTGGTTTTACAAAGACCCCCAGGGGGAGATACAGGGTGAGACTGGAGGAGATTTTATGTACTCAAAATATGATTTGAACGGTGTACTTTCATCTTCAACGCTGCAGATACCTGAATCTCTGCTGTCTCTTTGTGCTCCTTCAGGTCCATTCAGTAACCAGGAGATGACGGAGTGGTTTCAGGCCGGTTACTTCACAGTGTCTTTGTTAGTCAAAAGAGGGTGCGATGAAATATTCCAGCCTCTGGGAGAGATCATGAAGATTTGGGGGAGGGTGCCGTTCACCCCAGGTCCTGCACCTCCACCTCTACAGGTATGGACTCTCCAAAGCGTGGTTTTGATTCTTTGTCATGTGGTTTCTTTTTTAAATGAGCACGAGTACCAATGCAAGCCAATGACCTGTAGGTGGAGTTATAGTCCATCATTTTTTTTACCAGTTGTCCATGTAAGAGGAGTCCTTCTGTTTTGAGGAATATTTTTTTGTAATCTCACATGGTTTTTCTTCTCAAAAATACAATTATTGATTACAAATCTGTATCACATCCTTATTGATAATGTCAGTCGCGTTGAATGCGAGATCACTCCTACATCACTGAGAGTCCTCACTCAGTGTGTGTGTTGTGTAATGCAGGCACAAATCCACTTCACTTAGCTTCCAATTGGACAAGGACGAGCTTCCAAATTAGTGGTGAAGTCATAAATCCAGCTTACAGGTACACACTTGAAACGGAGATTTTTGGAGAACTCAGGGAAGCTTTCAGCAGATGATTTCAACACAGCCTTCCCAGTTACATTATTGAAAACACAGTTTGGCAGGAGGGGGGGCTTTTAAAGATCTCCTTTCTCTCTGACTTTCTCTCTGCCAATTTTGTGAGTGTTTTTTTTTTGTGTGTGTTGCACTTGCAGTGTGTGTGGCTGTTGTGATTTATCTGGACTGTGGTCTTGTGTATTGCAGGCAGATGGTGATCAAGAGAGGTTGAAGAGGCAGCAGGAGCTCACTGCTCTCAACCTTTATCAGTTACAGCAGCTCCAGTATCAATACCTCCTCAGGTATGCCACTTTCATGAAGTGACATTACACTGCAGACTTCACACAGCTCCCTCTGGAGCCACTAATTTATACAACTTGGTTCGCATATACAGCGTTACTACCCAAGTTTCATAAGTAGAGTTTGTTGTGTAGAACTGATGTGTTTCCCTTTAATTTGCAGTTACAACACAATTGCCTTTATGTCATGATATCAACATCCTAACAGACATTTGTACGCTGCCTTGCATGCTGGAATTGTTCCTTGCACACTAATGACCGAGGTCATCTTTGACTTCACAACCGAGATTATCCTCTGAACTCCGTTTAAACTTAAAAATGAAATGAGATTTAAAAGTCATGCGTTGACTTTAAAAAAACTGATTTATTGATATCCATTAAAACTTTACATAAAAACATAGAAAGGCTTTTGTCTAACTTTACATGTCCACCTGTCTTCCTCTCTTCAGGCAGCAGTATGCCCAGGCCTTGGCCCAGCAGAAAGCTGCTGCTCTTAGCTCAGCTCCTGTTCATCAGCAGCAGCAGCACCAACAGCAGATTAACCTGCTTCTACAGCAATACCAGGCTCTTAAGATAAGGTGGATAACACACACATCATTGCACAAACATGTTTGAATCCCCCGACCTATGAATGTCCTTTTACCCATGTTGACTTACGTGCTTTGAGAGTCTTACATGGCAGTGACATCAAGGGAGTATTGCTTTTATTAACATTTGATTTAACATTTTGTAGAGCATCTGAGAGTCTCCTACCTCCTGTTACACGATCCCTGTCTGTACCAGACTCTGGTTCTGTTTGGGAAATGCAGAACCCATCCTCTCAGGCTTCCTGCACACCAAACCTCCAACAAGCTGCTCCAAGCTGTAAGTTTCTAACTTTAAGGTTCCCACATGTCTGCTAAAGAAAAAAGTCTGTATCTCATTATGGCGAGTGTACTGAAACCTATTCTGTAACTCACAGCAGCGTGGGATGGTGGCAGCAGCGTATGGGATTTACCTATAGACTCCATGGCACAGGCTCCGACTATCGAGCAGATGCAACAGTTAGAGAAGTCAAAGTCTGCAAAGGTAAACAGTTATTGTTTATCTTCTCCCTGAAGGTTGAAGGCTCTTTCTGGTTGTCACTCCACATAGAATGTCATGTGATTCCTGCACAGTTTTGTGACATGACATTGATTACAATAAACTTAGCTAATAAATTGTCTAGTTATGTACATCTCCGATATTTTTTGGGATAATATTGTAAGCTCATTTGTATTTTGTTGTCCCACAGCTGGAGCTGGAAAGGCGTGAGGCGGAGATGAGGGCAAAACGGGAGGAAGAAGAGAGGAAACGGTTGGAGGAGGCCCTGAGGGCTCGACAGGAGGAGGAACGGAAACGCTTAGAAGAGGAGGAGCTGGCACGGCAAAAACAGGTCAACCATTTTAACAGTATCAGTTTGAAGCACTTAAAGCCTTCGGGTTACATTGATGGCACTGAGACTGACCCAGTGTTGTACAATTTTAGGAGGAGGCACTGAGACGGCAAAGGGAGCAAGAGGAGGCACAGCGCAGGCAAAAAGAGGAAGAGGAGCGATTAGCACAGGAAGAAGCTCTCCGAAGACTAGAGGAGAGGCGGAGGGAAGAGGAGGAGAGAAAGAAAAGGGAAGAATTCCTTCGCAAACAGGTGAGCTCCCAAAAACATGTCATGTACTCAGCACTTTTTAAAAATGTGTCACTAAATACAGCGTTACCTGCTTCACCAGGAGGAGGAGCGCAGAAAGCAGGAGGAACTTGAGGCATTGAGGAGGCGTGAGGAGGAAAAGCGAGCAGAGGAAGAGGCAGCAGCTGCTGCAGCGGCAGCTGCTCTGGCCCAACAACAGGAGGAGCAGAAAAGGAGAGAGCAGGAGGCCCAAAGACAGCAGGAGCTGCAGAGACAGAGGCAACAGCAACAAGAAGCACTCAGGAGACTGCAGCAACAGCAGCAGCAGCAACAGCAGCTTGCACAAATGAAGGTAATGCCACAAGAGGATTAGTCATCAAAAATAGATGGTACAAAATGGACCTAAAGTTGACAAAACATCTCGTCATGCTCTGCAGCTTCCATCCTCTTCAAAGTGGGGCCAGCAGTCAGCCAACGCTTTAAACCAGACCCAGAACGCCCTGTCACTGGCCGAGATCCAGAAACTAGAAGAGGAGAGAGAACGGCAGGCAAGGGAGGAGGTAAGGACAGTGAGCTGTGTACATTACTTCTTCAAGTCTGCTTTGTGTTGTTTGGTGACTCTGTTGCCAGCAGTGTGCCTATCTTTAGGTATGCTTTCTTGTGATTGAAACAAATGGGATTTTAATGCACATTATTACCCATCCCATTCTCACAGCAACGACGTCAGCAACAGGAGCTCCTGAAACTACAGCAGCAGCAGGCATTGCAACAGGCTCAACAGCCCCATGCCAAGCTGTCTGGGTGGGGCAATGTAGCCAAACAGCCAGTTGTTACCAAGTCTTTGCTGGAGATTCAGAGGGAGGAAGCCCAGCAGATGAAACAGCGGAAGGATCAGCAGCACCATCAGCAGCAGCAGCAACAACAGCAGCAGCAGCAGCAACAACAGCAACAGCAACAACAACAGCAACAACAACAACAACAACACCACCCCCCCATCGTCGCCCAACAGACCCGCACTCAGACCAGAACTGTATGTGATATATGTGATAATCTTCTTTTTTGCTCAAACGAGATAAAAGTACGACAGAGTTGTGTGTGTGAAACCATCACTAATCCAATTAATCAGTTGATCAACAGTGAGTCAGAAACTGTTCTAATCTGTTGACTATTTTGATTTACACGTTGATAATCAGTCATTTCCTTTCAAACCCTGAGTGCACACGGCTCCTGTGTTCCAGCTTTTGGGTTTCAACTGACAAAATAAGCAGTTTCAGGTTGGACTTAATGAACATCGTCATGGAAATCTTTTCTGAAATTTTGTAAACCAGACCGCCAACTGGTCATAAATGTAATAGGCAGATTAGTCCGTAATGAAATTAACTGTCACTCTTATCTGAAGTTGTTTTTAATCACCGTGTCTTACTCTCTCAGCAGACGTCTCTGAGTAACTCCGTGTGGGGGTCCGTTAACACCAGCGCCTGCACTAACTGGGGCTCAGACTCCAGCAGTATCTGGGGTGACACCCACAACTCAAACATGGGCTTCTGGGATGAGGCCGTGAAGGAGGCGGTCCAGCAGCCTCCCCCGACCAGAAAAGGAAACACTCAGAAGAACAACAAGGGCAACGCCAACCTCAGGTGGTTACCTAGAATGCCAGAATAGAAAAACGTCTTAGTCACAGCCTCTGGTGAAAAGCACGACTTATGATATGAGTAATACACAGACCTTAATGACCTTCTTTGTCTTCCTCCTTCATTTGTTTGTGCACATAAAGTAACTCTTTGAGTGGGCGAGCCAACAAGAAGGTAGAAGAGGAGGAGAAGCTGCTGAAGTTGTTCCAAGGGGTCAATAAGAGCCAGCAGGACACTTTCATGCAATGGTGTGAACAAACCCTGCACACCCTCAACACAGCCAACAATCTGGATGGTAAGTCTCTAAAAGCACATCTTACAAAGTTGCAGCGCCCACAGCTATTGATGGATCCTCTCCGGGAGTCAAACTCACAAATGTTCTCCTCCTGTCTCTCTGTCAGTTCCTACGTTTGCATCCTTCTTAAAAGAAGTGGACTCTCCGTACGAGGTACATGACTACGTCAGGGCCTACCTGGGGGACACTCCCGAGGCCAAGGACTTTGCCAAGCAGTTCCTGGAACGTCGTGCCAAACAGAACGCGAACCAACAGAAACAGGCACCGCAGAACCAACAGCAATCCCTCAAGCAGCAGCAGGTGAGCGAGACTGAAGTGGTTGCGGCTATTTTGAAGCTCACCAAATGTTTCGCTCTCATCTTTGCTTTGCTGATCCCCGCAAGTCTTGTAATGCGATCAAAATGAGAGACATCTGTCCATTGCTTTCCGCCAAAATCTTCTTTTCTCTGGGGTTTTTCTGCCCGGCATGTTGAGACCAGTCGTAACAAGTCAATTGACATAAGCAGTATCGTCATTCTCCATGGCTGCTGCTGCTGCTATTTACTTTTCTGTCGTGAATGTGTCGTGCGTCACCCCTTTGGACCAGCCCCAACAGATGCCGTTGTACCACTTGTTCCTTGTTTCTTAGATAATCATCTTGTGTGTAGATGCACTAACATGGGTTCTTTTTAATATCTGGATCAACGTGAATATACTTTGTCTGCTGTTTCCTCGATCAGCCAAAACACGCTGCAGTCTGAGTGTTTGATCCATCAGCTGTTTCTCAATAGAGACATGGAGGGTGGGAGCTTATCTGTTTGGTACATGCCTGGGAAATTTAGCTTTTTTCGTAGCTGTTCAAATGTTTTAATCATAATCTCTGGCCTTACTGCACAATACAAATCTTAAAAACTTCCCGTTATTGGGTAGCTTGTAGCTCAGAGATTGTTGTTTCCTGTAGCGAAGGGGATTTTGAAAACGGTAGTAGCGTATGGGACGGAGCATAATATATGCGGCGGATGACAAGCTTATATCTACAACCTACATTCAGTGAGTCAGACTGGCACCGAAACAGTTCAAGGCGGCACAGCCTCCATCAAAGATACTCTTTTATGTCGTGTTGCATCAACTGCGGATATTTGATCTTCTTTGCAAGAGGCGCTTTTATTCATGCAACGAGAAGAACCAAGTTTTCTGGATCTAAACACTGTTTGGTGGAAGAATAATGTGGCAGCAGTGGTTTCTCAGAAATACAGAGACCACTGGTGTTTGTCACATTACTTCATTACGTCATACATGTTTTGAGAATCTAAAAGTTTAATTTTCTGGCTCTATTTAATGTTTACTAGAAATGTACTCTTTGAGAACCTTGAGATCTATTTAATTGTTTGGGTGTTTTGTGATCAAAGTTAGTTGGGACTGCCAAATCAAGTTGTATTATTTTGAGTTTGCTCATGAGATTTTCCTCCTGTACTCGAGTCGCTCTTTTAAATCCACGTTTGTCTCTTTCCAAGGATTCTGTATGGGGCGGAACAGGATCGTCGTCGCTCTACCAGTCCAACCATACGAGCGGCCAGCAGCAGCGCTTTGAGACCGTCACCTCAGGGAAGAAGAAAAAGAAGCAGAAGATGGTCCGGGCAGACCCCAGCCTTCTAGGTGAGAGCAAGCGTCCCATCTGCTAAATTAGAAAAACCTGCTTTTTATTTCCCACATGCTAACGAGGTCTTTCATGTGTTTATTCAATTTTCAGGTTTTTCTGTGAATGCGTCATCTGAGAGATTGAATATGGGAGAGATTGAGACTTTGGAGGACTTTTAAGGGACTGCAGCCAAGCAAACCCCACTGACTCTATCCAGTTTGAACAGCAGCTGTTTTACCCAAACCCCTGCCCATCCCCCCCTCATCCCCCCAACTGCTTCCAGGACTTTCACCTTTATTTTCAGTTTCCCATCCATGAAGCATACTCTGCTAATTCCTCATGAATTCCAAAATTGTGAGCAAAACTGTGACCTCTGAAGGCGCAGGGTGTGTTTTCCTGTTGCAAACGGACCTGTGATCTGATTAAAATCCTCCAGAGAGACGGTCTTGAGCAAAACTGGTGAGCGAAACATCCGACCAGCCAAAGCGAGCGATGAACTCAAGTTTCCGGAGAAAGTCTGCCCGAGGCGTCGACGTCTCCTCGGCCGCTCGATCCCAAATCCGACCATGTTGTACAAAACTCACGGTAACAGATTTCAAATTCGGCCTCCATCGTATGTGGGTTTTCCTTTCACAAATTGTGGATATATGGGTGGGGTAGTACGGGAAAGGTTCGAGAGATTATATCCATTGTTTTTGCTTTATTTATTGAAAGTTTTTCCCCCTAAACTTTAATCCCCTCTTTTCTGTCCGCCTCCCTCTTTTCGGCTGGGTGTTCATGGATAATGATGGCAAAGTAGAGCCCAAGGATTCGTGCCCACTTATGTCCTGTTTTAAGGACATGTTCAAAAGTTCCAAGTAGTTATCTATTTCTTGTAAAATACTAGGCTGTTTAAAGAATAAACTTTCAATTCTGCATCTGTATTATAATATATGAAAAATGATCTGCTGGAGTCATACTTTTTTATTGCAGTATGAAATAAAACAGTCTGATGTGTGGGCTGCTCACACACCTGTGTCTGAACCGTTCAGGAAAACCACACGAGTGCAAAATTCATTGGATCCACATTCATCCGAGCGGTCACACCACGCTAAATCACATTTTACACAGATCCTATTAACAACTGCAAATGTATAAATGCATATTAATCACTGCCAGGTGCTGAAGAGAGGACACGAGTGCAGCCAGATATCAGGATTTATAGGGTAATTAAATTTAAGAGCATCCTAAATCCCTCTAATTCTGAGAATTTAGCGGCAAAATTGAGAATGATTTGTTGCATCTCACCATTATTCCTGATAATCTGCTGACGGTTATGTATTGACAGTTTGTGCCGACGTTTGGTTTCGGTTTCCAGCTGCTTGATGCGTCAAGACTTGCCCGAAATGATTGGGAAAGGGCAAATATGAGCTTCCTGGAAATGCTCCTCAGTAACACATTGACCCCTGTAATCTCCATACTATTGCAGCTGTTTTCTCTTTTCTCAAGTACACTTAAGATATTTATGCATTTAATTATTTTTTCTTCCTGATAATCTGCTGACAGTCCTTTTTCTTTCTTACCCTCCTGTGACAGTTTGTGCCAACGTATCATTTATTTATTTTTTTTCTCTCACAAAAGAGGACCATGTTAATTTTGGAAACTAACTGCACCTCACCACAGCTCATGACGTTCCAGGAAGTAAAAGCTCATCACTCAGTTGTGGTGCATGCATAAGGTTAAAAGTTAGTCACTGCTTTTAAAACGAAAAAGAGGAAATGAAACCCACCAATTCCTCGCAATGAAAAGCAACATTTCTGATCACGTGTACTGAAAACTGACTCAACTGCTTGATGCGTCAAGACTTGCCCGAAATCATTGGGAAAGGGCAAATATGAGTTTTTCCTAAAACGCTTCTCGGTAACGCGTCAACCTCTTTAATCTCCAGACTAGTTACTCATTTGTCGATCAAGATCAGCAAAATGTCACATTGCAACCACTGATGCACGATATTAAGATTTCCGGCCGATACTGATATTAAGATTTCTGATATCGCAGATAACAGATATTACCGATATTCAGTTTTTGTTTACACTGAAAAATGAAGTACGTACTGTTAGGACGTTAAATATATTCAAAAGAAGCCCAAATTAGACCACAGTCTTCTTTACTACGTAACATCCAGGACCATTTAAGTAAAAACATCTGTGAAATAGCAGCAAATGTAGAGACGAAGGTGCTGATGTAAGAGGATCATCGGCTAAATTTGTTCATCAGACCGATGGTAATTTATCGGAAAAAAACACCGATGCCGATGTGGTCGCCGATATATCGTGCATCCCTAAACTGTTCTCTCTCTTTTCTGCTTCCTAAGTGGCCTTAAGACGGTGCATTTAATTATTTGTATCCTGGACAGTTTTTTGTGTTCTCGGAGACGATGTAAGCCTGGTACCATACCTGAGAAAGATTCTTGACCCAGTTGTGTTCTGACAGCAAAGAATGACGAAGAAGACTGACGGTGTAGATCAAGCAACAACAAAAAACAAGGCATATCTCGTTTTTATTATTTACTTCTGTCCAACACAGTCCCATGAGCCTCCTGACGTCATCACGGTTCGTGGTTTTGTGAAACCAACGTGTGGTTTTCAGCCTCTTTGTGGAAACTGTTCAAATTTCGATTTGTTATCCAGAAGAGAGCAAATTCTGTCGATGCAAAAGCTCCCAAACGTGTTCAGCGGCCTGGTGTTGGGTTTAGTCACACAAACAATCCACCACTTAGATCTTTAATTAATGTAATGGAGACAACCTGAAGCTACGTTGCTATTTCTACCCAACTACACCCCAAAAACATCAACCCCTAATCGGATTATTACATTCAAATGCAAACGAAGCAGCTGAAGTGATGTTGGTGTTGGGTTTCTTGTTTCCAGCTGCTTAAGACAAAACCAAACTGTCCTCATAACAAATCACAGGAGCTCGAGGTCGACCCGATCGATTTAAGTGAATCATAGCAGCCCTTCAGTGTTAAATGCAGGAGCTGCTTTTTGTGGCCCATTTAAGAGACTAGAAGTCGGCATATTTCAAACCTGCTGCTTTGATTTTGATCATCAATGTGTTTCCTACAACTCTTTCCAAGTGCAGCACCAAAACGTGTTCACCTCTGTTTCTGACCTCTGACTCCTTACATGTTGCTGCCATGGCTCCTGTTGTCACCGCTGACATCTTCTTGTTTGAGGTCAGATGTTTCCCTCTGCTGTACAGGAAAGACCTCTGTGATGTGACACGGTCAGCAGCCGCCCAACCTTTCCCGCCCCTCACACCGGACTATGTGGTTCTGGAGTGGGTGGACCCTGTGATGATGTGCTCACAAAGTCTGCACTGTCCAGACAGTCCTGTGCACACCTAGTCCCACCCCTTCCCCTCACCCTGCAGCCGGCCACCTTTCCCTCCCCGTACTCTTCCTACTCCCTCCGCAGGGTCAAGTCGCTCGGTCGAAGTCGGACTCTCGAGGACTTTTTGGAGACGCTCATCCTTCGCAGCAGCCACGATGGTTCGCAGTTTGTGCACGGTGGTCCCGCTGGTGCTCTTCAGCCTCTTGGTGGCCTTCGTGCACACAGGTAAACCTCCTAATGAGTTATTTTACTTCTGTGGCTGGGTGACCAACTTTGTCTGCTGCAGCTAACTTGAGGTGGAAATGTTCCAAGAAGACAAAGCGTGCAAGACTGCGGTCGGATGTTTAGAAAAAAAATCATGACTTCTGAAGTGTGAGGTGTGACATGGGGGAATTCAATTTGCAAATGAAAAAAAAAAGAAGTCCCTCACTGTAGAAGCTGATCTTTTCCCCCTCATTCTACTGCTACACACTCAGGCCTTGTGTGTGTGTCGGCTGATGCAGTTGTTGAACCTCTGAGAGACGTGAAAGCTGCTCTTTGACAAACAGGATGACTCAGTCGTGATGCCTAATGTTCGTACGAAATCCTCAGCCCTCACTCGAGCTGAGCTGAAATGATTCAGTCGAGCGCTGGTGTGGATTTCAGACGCTGTGAAGGTTGTTTCGTGAGAGATTTTTTTTGTAGAAGCAGATGAAGTGATTTTTTTTTTGTTTTGTGTGTGATTTAGGAAGTGGTTACAGTCAGATAAACAGCTTTTTTTCCCCCCCTCTCGCTTTCACTCATTCCTGTCTCTTCGCTGCTCGTCGTGTTATCTCACGGATCGACTTGAGAAAATCTCTGGCGGCGCAGCTCTCAGGCCCGAAGGTCAGAGCAGAGGTCAAGAGGGCAGCGGGACGACAAGGGTGGACCACAATGTCCTCCCTGTCCGGAATAGAAAGGAGGAAAAAAAAAAAGCTGGCACCTCTAACACAAAATCTAAATTGGGGTAACGGTGGTTTTGAGGATGTTTTCTGTGCCTCGCAACTCTGAGGGTTAAACTTTTGTCGGATAGAAGTTCACGTTTATAAGAAAAGTTAGAAAAGTTGAGCGTATTGTTGTCGTCGTGTACAGTATGTGATGTTGTCGAGCGGAGCCACAAGTCTTGACCACAGCACCAAAGCAGTGACTGCAGCAGCGTGACGCGCCGCCTCACGGGTTGACTCAGCGTGGGAAACAAAACGAGACGAGTCAGATAACAAGTCAGAGCAACGCAGCGTGATCATTACTCAGACCAGCTCGATGATCGACTTCCAAGCGGCCGATGAGCTCAAAGTGCGAGAGGCTCATTGTGCCGGCCTACAAATAAAGAAACGAATCAATCAGCGCTTGAATGCAACTGATTTCAGAGTAAAAATCCAAATCCAATAGTTGAAATATAAAAGTAGGTAATGAATAAAGAGCTGAACTAGCTAAAAAAAAAGAATAATAGATAAATGATTGAAAATGTTTAAAAAATTATGGACAAACGGTTAAAATAATCAACTAAAAGTGATAAACGTGAAACGGATAAAAGTATTTAATAGTTGAAATAGTTAAAGTAATAAACAATTAAAATATTTAGCTAAGTAATGGATGAACAGTGGAACTAAGCAGATGATTTTGCTAAAAGTAATGGATAAGGAGTTAAAATATTTAGCTATCTGTAAATAAATAAATTAAATAGCTAAAAAAAAATCAATATGCTGTTGAAATATTTAGCTAAAAGTGATGGATACACAGTTGAAATAATTAATTAATGCATAAATAGCTTAAAATACCTAAAAAGAAATACTGGCGATAGTTCGCTAAAGCCTACGCTAGCTTGGTGTTATAGTTAGCTAAAACTGAATAAACAGTAGATAGTTACATAAAATAAGAGCTAATTAGTTGTAATAACAAAAAAAAAAAATGTTTAAGCAGTTGAAATAGTTCACTAAAATCAAAGATAATTAGTTAAAATAGCTAATAGCCATGAAGAACTCGCTGAAATAATTAGTTAACATGGATAAACAACTGAAAAAGCTAAAAAATAATGTATGAACAGAATATTCAGCTAAAAGTGACGGATGAATGGTTGAAATAACGAAAAATAATAAATGTAATGGATAAACAGTCAAAATAGCAAAAAAAAGAAAACATCAAATAAGAGCTAACTAGTTGTAATGGCCAAAAAAAATAGTGGTAAAGCAGTTTAAATACTACAACCATAGATAATTAGTTCAAATAGCTCATAGTAAAGAATAACCAGCTGAAATAATGAGTTAGCATGGATAAACACCTGAAAAAGCTAAAAACAAGGTTAGAAAAATAAAATGAACGAGCAGTTAAAAAAGATTTTTTATTACATTTTTATTATTTTTTAAATGGATTAACAAAATATTTAGAAAATGAAGAATGAACACTTCAAATTGTTTCCTAATAGTAAAGAATAAAGGGTTCAAACTAACTGCATCACTTCAGCAGTATAAATGCAAACCTAAATAATAATAAAAGAGTATTTTCTGTGTATGAAACTATATTGTAATAATAATAATGATCAACTTTCACATAATTAACACACTTCATGATTCATTCGTGTCGTTTTTGGTCCATGAGCTCGTATGACAGAACCGTGGAGACATCATAGAGAGCCTTCATGTTTGTTTCTCGAAGCTTCAGTCATGTTAATTCCAATTGAGCAGAAATTACAAGCCTGAGTGAACCCCTCCTCATGGAAACAAACACCAACGGAAAACATCGTGTTATTATTTTTTGCCTTCTTATTAAATCAGGCTGTCCAGAAGGCACAGCCTTTTACACACAGGGACTATTTAATAAACAAGTTTGTTTGACATGCAGTGCCCAGCCGGTGCCTGGTTTGGGCCTGGCTGGTTGTTACTGGTTGCAGCCTGCCGCCCTGCGTGACCGCACAAGCTGCCTTTTGTGCCCTCGGCTGAAGGCCTCATTGATGGCTGAGCTGGCGGCGGGCCTGGGCCTCCAAACCTGCAGCCAGCTACAGAACAGGAAGCGGCGCACGGCTCCGAGTCAACACAGCGGTATCAAAATACTCACATCAGAAGTGCGTATCAGGACCGAGGCGATAGCACATCTGACACGCTGATTTTTCACATTTGATGGTTTCGTCCCACGCTCTGGTTTGAGTCCCTCTGTCACCTTGTCTCTGCTCTGGTGGAGGCTGTACATGATGCTTCTTCAATAATGACACAGCAGAGAAAAGATTCACTGAAGGCATCAGAGGCGACAGAGTCAACACGTAGCCGAGCGTAAATATGTTTGGATTAGGGTTTTGTCGGTATGCGTAGCGCTGAGGATCGGATAAGTGAATTAGTGAGCGTCTGAATGGGTGGGCTTGTGCACCAACGGTTTGTTTTTTCAGGAGAGACGACGATCAGATTTTTCCCTCCTGTTCCTCTAAAGAAAAAAGTCTTGCAGCTGTTCAGTCACCAGAAAAACCACAATCACAAGAAGATTTAGACTCTTCTGGGCTCGAGTTAGGAAAAAAAAAGAAAAAAGGCAGCCCAGAGAGACACCTTGTTTCTCTGGCTGCCGCAGAGGTGTGAAAAGTCTCATGCTCACAGCAGAGGAATGTCCAACGAGGACAATTTGGGATGGAAAGAGAAGAGCCTTTTATGCACCGTCAGCAAATCGCCGCCATCTCCTGTTTGTTTGTTTGCTCTGTTTGAAGTTCGGTCGAGTGCCTTGTGGAAAAGAGGAACATGTTGAGAGGCTACCAGCAGCTCAAACGGACAAAATGTTCATCCTCCACAAAGGCATCCTTATGCCCCGGAGCCGAGCTGTTTGACCCGGCGAGACAAGAGCGGGGCTGTTGGAGCGGCTACAGAAGGGCCCATGCATGCAGCCCGGAGGCCTCGGCGTCCACAGAAAAGGCAAACAGGCCCATTAGCGAAGCCTGGTCACTGACACGGCTGTTCTAGGAAAACGCACGGTGAGCCGACACTTCGAGATTAAAGTCTGTTTCTTTGTCCTGCCGCAGAGACAGCCAGGGACAACCAGGACACCATGTCCGGAGAGCCGCCCAGCGACGTCACCACCAGAGTCCCCTTCCGGGACATGACGGAGCAGTCCTTCACCTACGACTACGAGGACGCCACGCACTCCAACGCTCTGGACGAGGAGGGTAAAAGTTCCTCCCGCCAATCCAGTTCACGCAAACACCAGTTTTGAACGCTTAAAATATTGTAAAAATAGTGACTAGTGAGCACACAGTTGAAATGTTTAGCTGAAAGGAATGGATCAGCAGTGGAACGAGCTGAAAAAAAACAATGATGTACCTGGAAGTAGTGGATAAAAAGTTGAACTATTGGGGCGCCTCTATAGCTCACCTGGTTGAGCTGGTGTCCCATGTACAGGTCATGAGTTCAAATCCCGCTCATGACCCTTTCCCACATGTCTTCTCCCCTACTTTCCAGTCTCTCTCTGACTAAAACTATCCAACAAAGGCCAAAAAAGTAACTTAAAAAAAAAAAAGTTGAAATATTTAGCTATCTGTGATCAATAAATAAATGAAATAGCTAAAAAATAATCAATACGCTGTTGAAGTATTGAGCTAAAAGTGATGGATACACAGTGGAAATACTTCATTAATGCATAAACAGCTTTAAATACCTAAAAAGTACTGGCTAAAGCCTACACTAGCTCGGTGTTATAGTGAGCTGAAACTGAATAAACAGTAGAGATAGTGATGTAAAATAAGAGCTGGCTAGTTGTAAAAGCAAAAAATAGCAACGTCACCACCAGAGTGCCCTTACAAGACATGACGGAGCAGTCCTTCACCTACGAGGACACTCCAACGCTTTGGACGAGGAGGGTCAAAGCTCCTCCCGCCAATCGAGTTCACGCTCTATCAGATTATTAAACCTACAGTCGTCCTCCAATTTATTACATTAAAGAAAATCCAAAACTCACAACAGTCACTCGAATAACCAGAAACTGAAAAAAGTAGTAATAAATTTTAAAAAGTTGCCAATTGCTAAAATTTGCTTTTGAATTGTGGTTGAAAAGAATTATTTTTTCTTTTAATGGCAAATGAGAGCATGTTGCTGATGAGCAGTGAAATCCAAACACCTGTCAACAGGTGCAGGAGTCTGACTGAGAGTTACAGGAAACACCTGATGATGGCAGTGATTGGCTCAAAGGGTTGTTCATTAGTTCACGGGTCCCATCATGCTTGGTTTTTAAAAAAATATTTCTATTGAACCACAATTCAAAAGCAATGTCATGATTTTCATTACATTTTTACTTTATTGTTACTTTTGTCAATTTCAACTTCTTCCAGCTGATTTTTTTTCCCTCTTCCATGTCTTGCAGGAGTCCTGGGGCCGGGCGCCATCACAGCCATCGTCATAGCGGTCTTCCTGGGAGCGTCCGTCCTCATCGCCCTCATCTGCATCGCGCTCCAGAAGTTCACCGCCTCCTAGAGCGGACACGTCCCGTTTTGTGTGTTCGTGTGTGTGCATGTGTGTGTGTGTGTGCATGTGTGCGTGTGTGTGTGTTTGTACAGCACGAGTGTCTGCGTGTTCGTCTTGAGCCCCGAGTGTAAATCCGTCAGCTCTAAACTTGCCCGCTCGTCTGTCTTTCAAAGCCGTCTGTGTGTTTTTTTGTTGCTTTGCTGTAGATGCTGAACACTGTGGCAGGTCCCCTTCACTGACTCTTTAGTAAACACTCACGTCGTTGCTCCACTCGTTAGAAACTGGCTGGTTCCTCCAGTGCACTCGTAGCTGTTCTAATGTTGCTTTGTTTTGCAAGATCTCGCGTGCATGCTTTGGGAAATGCTCACAAGTTTTGAAGTTTGTATTACGCCATTAACAAACATTTGTAGAGTCAAAATAAGAAGAGAACTTTTTTTTTTTTTTTCTTCAATGAATGTAAACAGCAGCAGGGTTATTTGTACCTGCAGACCAAACATGAAGGTAGAAGCTTGGACGAATGTGTGTTTGCACTCAGTTCAGTGTTTTTTCTTTTTTTTTTTTTTTTTTTAGCAGCTTTTCTGTTTTGTTCTGGCCCTTCAGCCATACAGCTGCATGTTGCCATGGTAACGTCACTCGTCCAGTTTAAGTTGAACAAATAAATAAATCCGATGCCAAACAGCCGTGACTACTGTGTGGTTTTCAGCACATGATTACGTTGTCAGCAGGAATATTCCTACACAGTTTCCTTTTTTTTATTTTATTCTTACACCATCTTCTTATTCTTTGTTAATCAGCAGAGAAGCAGTTCATGGCATACAGTCTGTAGTCCATCCATCCATCATCTATACACCGCTTGATCCTCACTAGGGGCTTGAGTCTGTCCCAGCTGACTCAGGGAGAAGGCAGGTTCACCTGGACAGGTCACCAGTCTATCACAGGGCTACACTTAGAGACAGACAACCAAGCACACTCACATTCACACCTACGGACAATTTAGAATCACCAATTAACCTCAGCATGTTTTTGCAAGGTGGCGCAGTTGGTTAGCACTGTTGCCTCGCAGCAAAAAGGTTGCTGGCTTGTGTCCTGGTGAGGACACCTGGGATCTTTTTGCGTGGAGTCTCCATGTTCTCCCCGTGCAGCGTGGGTTCTCTCCGGGTTCTCCAGCTTCCTCCCACAAGGTCCAAAAACATGTTGAGGTTAATTGGTGATTCTAAATTGTCCGTAGGTGTGAATGTGAGTGTGCTTGGTTGTCTGTCTCTAAGTGTAGCCCTGTGATAGACTGGTTACCTGTCCAGGTGAACCTGCCTTCACCCTGAGTCAGCTGGGATAGGCTCCAGCCCCCCATGACCCTAGTGAGGATTAAGCGGTGTATAGATAATGGATGGATGTGTTTGGACCATGTGGGAGGAAGCTGGAGAACCTGGAGAGAACCCACACTGCATGGGGAGAACATGCAAACTCCAGGGGTGTCCTCACCGGGACACGAACCAGCGACCTTCTTGCTGCGAGGCGACGGTGCTAACCACCGAGCCACCTGCAGCCCTGGTCTAGTCTAGTCTAGACTCATACAAGTGATACATAATTAACTGAACATATGCAGCGTATTTTACCAAAAGATGCACAACATGCAGTAAATTTGCATCCAAACATAATCACTTTTTAAAAAAAATTTATTTATTCTGTTGCTGTTCTGGTAATTGAGACACAATAAGAGCAATTCGTGTGTCTTAAATCACTAAAACTACCCTGACATGAAAGCAGACCAGTGTTCAGAGACAGCTGACACACTTCCTACCCAACAGTAGGTGGCAGTGTGACTGGCAGCTTTATTTGCATTTACAGAAAAAAACCTTTTCTTTTCCCAGAAGTGAAAGTAACATTTCTCTCTAAGGTGGCCTTAGACTCCTCTGAGTCATTCCAATAGAACAATATTTGTCTGGAGGGGTAAGTTCGAACCGTTAAGTCCTACAGCTGATGAAACGCAAGATTCTGTAAAGTCATCTCAGCACCTGAAAGCAGGAAACCCTCAAACATTAATCACAGTCTAAATCTGCTTCTGCAGCTTCTCACAGCCTTGAGAACACCCACCTTAAAGTCGGGCTTCAGGCTTCCTATCAGTCCCAGAATCTGCACTAATAGCAGCACCAGCACAGAAATCAGTGTTGGACTCGTCGTGCTTTATTAGCGGATGCAGACCTAAATATCTAAACCCTGATAACTCACAGACACATGAGGTCACATGGTCTGTTTTCATGCACGTTTCAACACCAAAACACATGCTGCATATTAAAAATAGTCCCGTCTGACAGCAGTTTAGTGAGCTTACATTCACGAGGTGCAGAAAACAACCTCATGAGTGACTTGGTGTTTTTATTATTTTTATTTTTTACGCTGATGGAAATTCCACTCTGAGGAAATCTAAACCACACTTAGAAACACTCACCGCTCTCAGAAGCCTGTTGCACTGCAGTTTCCTCAATTTGATGTCATTTTACTTGGTTTTTTTTTCTCTCGTTTGAAAGTTCGGCTTGTTACTCTTTCACCCAATGCTCATGTTGTGGCCCTCGGTGAGGCTGCACTGGTGTGTAGGTCAGGAGGTCGGTGCACCGCTTTGGTGACGCATCTTGACAAGCGTCGAATGGATTCGGATTACATTTTGCACAGACAGTCGCAGCGTCCAAGGGGATGAATCCTACCGAATCGGATGACTTTTTCTCGAGGTTGGTGGTTTTTAAAGTGTAACGTCTCATTAAACTATTGGACAGACTTCCATGAAAGTTAAAACTGACCACAGACGGTGTGTAAAGACGTTCATGTTCCTCTCAAGTTCAAGTTCACGATCCGTTCCATAACAAGTCTACCACCACAATCAGGCCAACGGTTAGGAACGTTGGTTTAAAACCACAAACCTTCTCACACCACCATCAGCCGTAGCTGTACTTAGTGTTTGGTGTTCGTTAGCAGGTGCTGGCATGCCAAAACAGCATGCTGGTATCACATTTAGCTCAAAGTACCGTCTATTCTTCTGCACTCAAAGGCTTTACAAAAGCATTTATCTGCGACAACCCCGATTCAGCCAAAGATAGCAAAATTATACCTGCCACAATCCCTCAGAAGCCAGCGTCTTTATCTGGTTTTGTGCAACCAGCAGCTAAAAAGTCAATAATACTCAGTTTATAATGAGACAAGACTCAGGAAAGCAGCAGACCATTGATTTCTAGAAGGAATCAGCCAATCATTTCAGTGAAATTCCTCTCCAGCACAACAACGGTTCTTATCACTGTGTTTTTATTACTGTTGATTTCCTTCTGATGTTTCCACAAACAAATGGAAAAATCTACCGTTCCGGCCGTTTGCGTCCATCACCCGAGTGTCACGTATCGGAGTGGAGCAAAAACCTGCTGGACGAGTTCACCTCTGCTTTGATTTTAAGCAACTATAAGGCACATCTGAGCACACACGCATGATGTGTGGCATTACTCAGGAAGTGGTGATGAAACAACAAAGGTAGAAAAGCAGAAGTGCGTCTGGCACAGTGCAGACAGTCAGACAGAAACACTGAAAATTCAGCAGCGAGACGGGCATGAGGTAAGAGCACGGCGAGATTTCACGGATTTGCACCGTTTATAATTTATTATATATACCTGATAGTAAAAGCGTGTAAAGCTGCATGTTTGTAGTGTTGCAATGAAATGTTGAGTGCAGCTATTTTGTTTAAACGTTTAAACTTAGAACTCCTTGCAAGTGGTAAGATGCAAGTACGGACTAAGTATAAAGACATTAAAAAATAGCCACTACTTTCTGTTTTATAGGGTGTGAGAAGTCACGTCTGTTGTCTGCAGCACAACACTTACAGCCTCCACCTGGTTTATGTCACTTGTCTTGATATCTTCTCAGACTTACGTTGCTCAGGAATTTATTTTGGTTGCTTCAGATTAGTCATCGCTCAGTGCTTCCACCTGAGATGATTCAGCTCTGTTTCAATAAAAAAAAAAAAACAGATTGAGAACAGACTTTTGTTTGTGTTGAATTCAAAATGGGTGAATTGGAAAAGTTAAACAGGCGACTGTGTTCAAATATACTGACAGTGAGAACACGCACTGCTGCATCTAAATCAGACCTGATGAAGGAAGAGATGAGATCAGGTTGTTTCCGTTCCAGTCCTGGTGATTGTCATGTACATTAAGGGCCCAGACTGATCACCGGCTACGTCAGCCTGGACCTCATTCACCTTTACTTTTTACCGCCAATGTAATTTTGGAGTTGTAATATTCAGAAAGTTCTCATGATGTCTTTGACTTTTAAACCAGAAACAAAAAAACGTTCTCAGCGTCTGTACCCACGCAACTGAGAGGTTTCAGGTGGCTGGGTGCAGCGCCGTATCATACACATGTTTCTGTGTGGGAACAAACGGTGATGACAGGAAAGGCTCATTCATTTCACAGACATGTCTCAAAGTTAAACTTGAAAATCCTGGCAGAGCTGCTGAAATCAAATCAAACTGTTTCCCTGCAGTGGCATCATGACAAGCAACTGCTCCTTTGAGGAGGTGGACCACCTGATGAGGTATCTGGAGCTGGTCATCTACATGCCCATATTCCTCCTCGGCCTGCTGCTCAACGTCGCCGCGCTCTTAGTCTTCTGCTTCTTTCTGCGGAAGTGGACCGAGTCCACGATCTACATGACCAGCTTGGCTCTGATGGACCTGCTCCTCCTCTTCCCTCTTCCCTTCAAGATGCACGCCACCAATCACCTCTGGCCCGTCGAACTCCAAACCCTCTGCTCGGTCCTGGAGAGCCTGTATTTTGTGGGGATATACGGCAGCATTTACACCATCATGTGCATAGCTGTGGATAGATGGGTGGCCATCTGTCACCCGTTCAAAGCCAAGCAGCTGCGATCACCCAAAGCGGCCCGGGTGACCTGCGTGGGGGTCTGGGCTCTGGTGCTGGCGGTGATCTCTCCAACCACCTACCGGTTCAGGCAGGACAGCGACAGGGACTTCCACTGCTTCCACAGCTTTTCTCAGAAAGGCTGGAGCCCTCCGTTGATCATCAGTCTGGAGGTGTTTGGCTTCCTGCTGCCCGCCCTGGTGCTGATTTACTGCTCAGCTCAGACCATCTGGGCTCTCCGGCAGTCGGGCCAGCGCAGCGCCCAGAGCCGGGCCTGTGTGAAGATCATCTACAGCGGCCTGAGCGCCTTCCTGCTGCCTTTCACCCCGAGCCACCTCGGCATCCTCCTGCAATTCCTGGTGAGAAAAAGTTTGTTTAAGTTATTTATTTTTTAATTCAGGGAAATTGCTCTGAAACAGATGAAGATTGTCACCTTTCAATTTCCTAACCTCCTTCTCGTCCACTGGGTTTCATTCACAAATTAAATATATTCAAGATTAAAATCAATCTGACACGTAACAAGCAGGGACTGAAAAATAAAAATTGTGATTCAGTTTAAAAGAAAATTACTCACATGGTTTAGCTCTTGATGATTCATGAGAAAAAGAAAAAAAAAAGTGAAATTGCTGTCAGAAGTAATTGCTTTTTAAAATGAACTCCAACGAATGACTACGCTCTAGATTGGGTCTAGATTTTAGAAATACTGCTTTGTTGTGGATGATAGGATTATTTTTCTTTTCTCCGCCTGTTTTTGGTACGAGAACTGCAAACCAACCGACTTAAGGTTTTACTATTTTACAACATATTTATTAACCCTACTCAAGACTTTCATGCTGCCATACGTAGAAGGTCTGTTATTATTCATCACAGCCTTTTACACTACTTTACATAAATTTTCTGTTTCTATTTTTGGCTCCAAATGCTTGACAAATGTCCCTCTTTATATATATATATATATACACATACAAAATACAATCTTCAAAAATAAAAAAAAACAATACCTGTCACCTAAACCAAATGACCCCAAAAGTCCTGAACAGGGTTAAAACATTCAGTATCTCAAATTTTGTTGGTACAAATGTTTCATAAAGTGAAAGAAAAAGTGAGAGAATTCTTTATTTTACTTTTCATTTTAGTATCGTACTTGGCATCGGTGCCAGAAAAGAACACCCTCATAATAAATCCAACCAATCCAGACTTTTATTCACCAACATTGAATCCAAAACATAACAAATTACAGTTTAAACTCTTGCGTGTATTAACTCTGATACCAGCAGATATATTTGAATATTAATGATCTAATTCTGAAATCATACAAAAAAGTGTAACAAGCCGTAACGAGTAAACGTACGTCAAAAAAGCCGCGTGAGTAATTGCAGTATAACAGCTCAAACTGCTGCGTCACGTCTGGTGTCGCAGGAAGATTTTAAAGATTGAGATTCTCGCACAAGTTGAGAAGATGGTGAACTAATGCCTCTGTGTGTAACCTCACGTACTCGCAGGTGCATCAGGGGGTGATTCAGGACTGCGGCGCCAAGACCAGGATCAGCCTGTTCATACAGGTGGCCATGTGTCTGTCCAACATCACCTGCTGTCTGGACGCTCTGTGCTACTACTTCATCGCCCACGAGGTGAGGAGCACCAAACACAGCTTCAGGATGTCAGTGATGAGCCAAAGAAGAGCCACCAACAGCACCTCAGAGGTCTGAGAAAACATGATTCATGGTAGTATACGATTTGACCCCAGAGGACTTCTGGTAGCGAAAACAAGAGCTGGCATCCTGTTTTAGGGCACCACAAGAGCCAGAGCTGTTTCATGATGCTAATGAGCAAATGTGGCATGCACTAAGACGAGCAGGTGGAAATGAAGCAGGTCAGAGTGCAATCTCAATTAACCGCTGAGCTCAGACTCTCAGGCTATGTGATGTTGTTGAGCAGCAGGAAGCCTGTAGGCATCTCTGTAACCTCAAAGAGCTCTGATATCCAAAAAGTAAGCTGCAAACAAAAAAGTCCACCACCGAGCCACACAGTGACATGTTCCTCAAATGACTTACGGGAGATTGCTCTCAGATCACCGAGTCCTGGAAACTGACGATGAGAGATAAAGTGACCTGTGAAAACCTGAGCGGGCAGCTCGTCGCACAGCTTCGTCGATCATATTCTCAAGAAGTTAAAGATGTACAGAAGGAGCTGTTAGCATTCTGTAGCTCTGGTGAAAGACGACAAGAACAACGTACACCTGGGAAATTATCATATTAAATGTATGATTAGTTAAGACACAACCAATGTGGTAATAATTATGGGTTTTATTTATCGACACATGAAGCATTTCTAATGAATAAAATACAGATTTACTTAATAGCCAACTTCAAATAAGTACAGAATAAATAAATTAAACTTACAGATTGTTTCAAATATTAATGAACACATTTCCTTCTTATGAATAAATCTTGATCTGTGAATCACATTGACACCAACCAAGGACCTTTAAACACATAAATGTAATTATTATGACTTCATGAATTATAATTAGTAACTTAACAAAACAATACTTAAAACATTTTTCAAACTTAACACTCAACATTTGGTTCATCTGCAGATTTTAACAAAAATTTATTACTTATAACAGAAGTTGACAAAATATTAACTGTAAATATTACATCAGATTTACATTAAGTAATAAATTCTGGGTACTTATGTTTGTTTTTGGGAGAATTTAACACAGAGAAAAGCTGTATTTATGTAGCCACCCTATAAATCATTCACTGAGTAAATCCTGATTTTACATGTTGTCTTGGACTTGTTCATGCAAAATTAAACAATATTCAGGATTATACTTAACATACTTCTAATAATTGTTTAAGCTAGTTTTGCAGTTTAATGGATGCAAACTGACTGCAGGTCTTGTAAATGACATGTTGTTGCTCGTGACATATGTAAATATTATGTACATATAATTCATCTTCCATCTGAAATGTTCAGAGTTTTGTTTTTTAAACTGTAGAATTAAATGTGCAATAATGTTTTTTTATATATTGTTATCAGCCAGTTGTTACTGTTAGTCAGCCTGCGTGCTTCAAAGCCTGTTCGTGTGTTGACGGGGGATTCATGTGAAGTCACACCTAAACGAAGAGTTGTGAAGCGCACGAACCTTCATCAGCCGTGTGTGCTCCTAACGTTTTGGTAACAGCAGAAGGTGTTGCTGAGCATTAATGCTGTTCTTATTGAACGCAGTAATCAATGACGAGCTGTTTTCTTCAACCGGAAACAAGACGTGAAACTATCGTGTGTTTTTCTTGCATTACTTGAGTCTCGCTACTTTCATTTTGCACAAGTATCGTCTTTGTTGACTTTCAGTCTTATGTGTTTGTCCTCGATTCTGTTTTATTTGTCCATTATTGCATTTTCTGTTTCTTTCTTTTTTTTTAGTAATATATTTTAAGCCAAAGTTGTCTCTGTGAAGCCACTGAACCCACACAGTGCGCAGGTGTTTTTTCTGTTCTTTTTGGTCTGCAATAAATGTAAGACAAACAAAAGGTCTGTCAAATAAGTATTCATCAGAGAAAAGAGCCTGAGTGATTTTGCTGAGTCACTAGAGATTTGTTGCCTTCTTGTTCCATGCACTTCACCTTCATGTTTTAAAATTTAAAGTTCAATTTAAACTCTAACATGACACACTGACTGACTTACTTTATTAAAACGTCGTCACTACCTTTAGTTTTGTAAGCACATCTTCCTGTTCACTTTTCAAAGGAAATTTAACCAACCACATGAGGTTCGTCTTGTGAAGTAATTTACCACAAAGACGCTGAAGCGGTGTCTTCTGTAGAAAAATCCTCCACAGACACTTAGCAAACAAATTTAAATATTCAGAGAACCTAAACTGATAAAAGCTGTTTGTTCCATTGACACGACAACGTGGTCCCGCTTCCTCTGCTGCCTCTTCACAGTGATCACACGTTGTCACTGTTGTTCAGACAATCTCTAATTAGCCAAACCCGTAATTTACAGCCTGATTATGTGTATGCTTCGCTGAAACTGAAAAACATTCAGAAGACAAAGAAAGTTTGATCGTTTATTCTTAAAGCAGCAAGATATTACAAGAAAATCGACTGTACAGCGAAATAAAGTATCCGAGACGATGAAATGTGAGCACATATCACGGATCTCTCTCAACAGAGACTGATTTGCTCCGGGTCGTACGTTAGAAAGACACCCCGAAGCTCTCTTAAAGTGGGACGAGTCGACGTTGTGGAGATTCTAATGCCAAAATAGGAAGGAATGGGAAGTGGCTAAGAGCTAAAGACAACAGGCAAATCTGAGTGAAGAAGAAGAAGAAGGAAGAGCAAGACAAAATGGTCCTTTGATATCATCTACAGTAAGTGATCTAAACTATAAAGCATTCCTTATAAATATTTCATACATCCTTAACCCTAAGCAAAGCGACACTGACTACAGACTTTGGTTCCTTCTGTCCCTCTACAGCACTGCTGCTACTGGTTACAGTCTAAAGCCATTTAAATCCAAGGAGTAGGAAAGTGTGATACCAAAGGAAATAAGAGGCAAACCATAAAGACATGATCGTCCACAAAACAAGTCGATTTCAGATAAAAATCTATGCGTGTAACAATATGAAATTAAAAAGAAAATCAGTTTACAGTATATATTGCTTAGGAACAATCAGTTATATACACACCATTCATTAATGATAGAAACCAGCAAAGAAACATCTTAACTACATGAGGTATGTTTTGCCATTTTCTGACATTCGAACAAAATAAAACAACAACCAAGAAACAAATATTAACAAGAGTGCACGGTGCAAGCAGCGTCCAAGTATCTTTACCATCAGTGCACTGGGTAACTAAAAAAAAATAAAATACACAGACGAGTCTTAACTCAAGTCCTCTGATGTAAATGTCACAAACTGACCTACATTAACATCTTCTGCACAACATGACAAGCTACAGATATATCCAAACACATCGAGAACGCTTTGAATAGAAAAGACAGGAACGTCGTACATGAACAGAGCATTTTCAAGTTGAGACAGAAAACAAAACGAAAAACCAAAAACTGAAACTAATGGACGAGTACTTGCTCTTAAAGTGCAGTTAAAACGCCTAAGGAATTCAAGAGGTATGGTTTGAAATTGGCTTCAGTGTTGGATGGCTGTGATTTCCGCCGCTCATTTAGAACCTGTCGCAGATGACGGTCTCGACCACAAAAGTGTTCTCAAAGTGACGGATGCTGTGACACTTCTTCGTCTCACGCCTCTCGATACCTGGAAGGGAAGAAGACGCATTTAGAAAAATCTGTTCAGTACTGAAAGTGGAGCTTTGTTCATATTGCTTCTGCTGCTGCCATGCCTACAGCATCCATTCTGAATCAGCAGTGGTGATCCCCACAAATCACATCCATATATGTACGCAGGGGAAGTTTGTTGCATCATTTCTGAAGCGCTCGCGCCAATCAAAGGCAGCGACGACAGAGGTATCACTCATGCGCATCACTGCCTCCTCCACAGTGTGTGGATGTGTCCACTGCACTACAAGTGAGTCACACAGCAGGAAGCTCCCAGGCTGTGCCCACACAAACACACACACACACACACACACAAACATGATAATCAGGCTGCCGGGCTGTTAATGGAGTATTTTACACTGCAGACACGCCGTCTGCAACGCTCACAAGGAAGCCCCTATTTGGTTCTGGTTGTATTTGCTCTCTGTATACGG
Source organism: Stegastes partitus (assembly GCF_000690725.1). NCBI lineage: Eukaryota > Metazoa > Chordata > Actinopteri > Pomacentridae > Stegastes > Stegastes partitus. Next base: position 142,246 of record NW_007578699.1, read on the forward strand.
TCACTCTCGCTCCGCTCCTACACACCGAATGTGAACACTGGAATCCCTGTGACTCAGTGGAGGAACATTTTTCCTCCACAGATACAGAGAGATCACAGTGACCCAGCACATGTCACATGACTCAGCGCTTCACAAGAGTCGGTGTGGAAGACGGGCGATAAATGGCGGAAGTGACCTGGCGCACGCCGCTCAGTTTTTGACACTTCAAGTAGATCGGAAAGCGGATGTGAGAACTCACGTTGGCGCTGGTTGCGACGTCTGAGGCGGTAGGTTTCTTTGCCGTAGCAGAGCCGGTGGATGAAGGGGCCCAGCTGCCTCATGTTCCTCACCCGCCCTGTCACCACCATCTCCTCCTGGACGATGTAGGTCTGAGGAAGGTATGTCCCTCTCTGTGGCAAAGAGACACACATGAATCACTCGGTCAGTTTTGTCTGTGGGAGGAACGCCGCCGACAGAGAGATGGGAACACGCTGTCCTTCGCTCTGTCGGAAGGCCATCTATCTCTCACGGTGCTTCTGCAACTACCTCACCAGCAAACGTATCGAGTGTCTCACCTTGACATTGACAAGCAGCTCCCACAGGTTTCGCGGAGGCATCACCAAGGTTGTGTTCAGCTCAGTGATGTAGCATTTGTCCAAGGCAATGTCATGATAGGCGGTGAGGCCCTGCAATAAAGAAAGAAAGAAACAATCGTAAGCCACGACGGAACATTTCAACAAGAAACTGGAACGAGAGGAAACCATGTGAATAGAAAAATGCCTACCCTCTGAAAATCGTGGATGATATCAGCAGGGTCGCTGCCTCCGAAATGTGGCACAGGTACGCTGATCTGCTCGTAGTTGTCGTCAAGGTAGATGCCGACATTCTCCTCGAGTTCTTGCCGCCCCCTCAGAGGAGCGTACACTGAGTCCTCGTAGATAACCCGGCAATGGAACAAGCTGTCCTCTGGGATTTGCTGTTGGGACACAACAGAGCTGAGTTAGCAAGTGAGGTCTACTTCAGGTTGTTTTTTTCTTTCTGCAACCAGCAAGTTCAAGATGTAATATATTAAAAAAAGAAGTAGGGTTAGCTAACCTGAGGTATAAAGTAGTAGCGATAGATGTAGATAGAGGCCAGGACCAGTCCTGACATGAAAACCACCAGGCCAAAGGTGAGGCAGCACAGGCCAGTTGGGAAAGGCTTCTTGGACCTGACAGGAGGAACCAGCTGCTCCTGTAAAGACAAAAGTAGGGACTGGTTACAAGGCTGGTCGAGGAAAACAGGATTGTATTTTGCGTTGTCAAAATGTGCAAAGTTTTATTGTCGGTTCCAGTGAAAACCTAAACTTGTCAAATAATAGAAGATCTGTGCCAAGTGGTGCACCCAAGAAAAGTTGATTTTAGTTTAATGAAGCGCTGCAAGTGAATCTGTAAAATAAGGATGTCAGCTGAATCTAACTCTGAAGCTGCACTGAAGAAAATCTGAAAGAAATGTGGATAAAAGAGCTTGAATATTAGCTTCCAGTTCCAAGACACAGTATCAGTGGATGTATTGTCCTCTCACATGCTTTCCTATACTAAGTCCAAATTGTAACAGAGCTAATTCTGACAGAAGGCGGTTGCCAAATTGCTAGTCAGGCGAGGAGATCTGGTAGACGTAGGATGGACTGGAATGAGGTACGCCAGATGCCCACCCACAGTCTCTCAGTCAATCTGCTGCCTCTCCTTACTACTGTTGCTATGGAGAGCGGAAGCAGGGAGAACAGACTGTGCCAGGCTCTGACGAAGATGCTGGCACGTGGCCGTCTGGGTCTATTCTTAGAGGCCTACTTCCACACTCCATATTTGCAGATATTGAGTCTTAGCTCCCTCAGTGGGAGCATAAACGAGGACAATTGCGTGGAGCAGGAGCCCCTCAGCAGAGGCGGACGTATTAATAGATCCACACACATTGGCTCTGACGCCTAGACTCCCAGCGCAGCCCGTCTAAATCCACACTACCTTTGACATCCTTCGTTTGACGTAACAAACAAGTAATTGCAGAAGCGGTGGACGCGTCATCGAGCGGTATTCACACAGTACAGTACAGTGTGTTGGGAAATAAAGGATGAGGCTTCGACAGCAGGCGGACATCCACTGTGTGTCAGACATCTAATTATGCTATCTCTTGGGAAGCTGTCCAGAGAGGAGGCTAAGAAAAGCTGCACCTTATGTGACAGTTAACTCAGGTTTAGGCTATTCTATAATCCCAACTCAGAAATAGCGTGATCACAATCAGTAAGGGCCAATTTCAATATCTATTTTAAAGCACTTTTTTTCCCATTCTATTCAAAACACTGTAATACCAGTAAACAACGTCATTTGAGAAGTGAAACCTGAAGGACTGATCTGCAATGTTGCAGAGCTGCACACAACAAGATGTTCAGCCCCATTCTGACCTCTTTGATCTTTTATGTGAAGTCAAATATGAGATTTTCCACCAGATTTACACACGTAAATGCAGAAAATTATAACAAAGCTAGATTTGTGCTCATTACAGATGCTGACTTTTTTTCTACAGCTAATTTTGAGAGGGCGTAAAAGGCTAAGCTGTCTTTAGATAATGCCCACTGTTTTTATTCAACACACAGTAATCCTGGATTACCACTCATTTGCTCCCCAGCGCTGCCTGCAGGATCCACGTGGCCTAACACCTCGTGACATTACTGAGTGGTGCAGTATCTGACTGCTGAGCTGTTCTCTCATTTCCACAATATTTTTTTTTTTAAAAATTAATAAAAAAAAAAACAGAGACTAATTGGACACTTATAGTAAGATAGAAGCTCTGGTTACACACATGCATACTTTATGAAGCACTTAAAGTCATGGTGTCACACTGTGCTCTACACACACAGGACTGCCATCTGCAGTGTGTGTCCACACAAGGTGACGTAATGTCAACATCCCCCGGCTGGGATGCAGCGCTGGGTCTCTCCCCTTGTTACTGCTCCACTACTGCACAATAAAACTTTTCTTTGCAGTCAGAAACAGCGTCTTTTAGTGACTGCAAATGCAAGATAATAAACTGCTGTCCAAGTGGTGTTACACTAAATAAAAAACATAAATGCATGAGTATTAAAGCATATTTACATACACGAGTGTTTGCATTATCTCTTTTAAATCATGGAGCAAAGTGGCATCACGATGCAAAGAAAAACACATCAAGACTAAACACGATCATCTCTGCAGAAGGAGCACCGGCTGCTACACTGAGAGTCAAGAACAAACACCACAGCGTGAAACAAAGAAGGACAAAGTGCGCAAACTCACGTGAGCCTGAGGTATAATGATCTTGTCCGCATCGTTGTCTTTTTCGGGCTTCTGCGCCGACACTGGCTGGAAAGTGATCTTCACCATGTTTGTTTGGTCACTGTCTGTTTGCTTTGCTCTCCTATCTGATTCAGTGCGCTGCTTTCATCCACCGGACCCGGGAAGATTATATAGCGGCGGATCGGTGTCGCCCCCGGTGCTCGGTGACGACACAAGAGCGTTTTCTCTGACGAACGAGCGCTGTGTGGGACTTCGCCTCGCCGATTTCAAAGTAAGAGTCCGTGCCGGTCTTAAACTTTCAGACCTCATATAAAATGCATAATTCATGTTCTTATTATCTATTAAATAAATCACCATGGATTTTTTTCATCTGTTTTGGTCGAAAACTACGAATTATATCTCCCCTTTGTGGATATTAGACTACTTACTGCCCTTATTTTGAAGGCAAGTGCCCTATATGGTAGTGCATTCCGTATTTTATTTAAAGCTGAATCTCTGTCAACCAACACGTTCATCCGGAAATGTTTCAAATTGGCTACTATACTGCAAGATACTTGCAAGAAAGTCATGAATAGGTCACTACTACTGAGCAGTAGTAGCAGCAGCAATATTCATTTATAGTCCACTTATTTATGGGCTCCTCATGGCATGCAGTGCAGACAGTGTTTCACTACAGAACATTGTGTACTATGAAGTGTGTGTGCCTTGCTTGGAGTATTTAATGTATACTATAATGTAATGCAGTGTAATTTAGCCTTTGTGTAGTGTAAACTGTGAATGAGCCTTAAAGCTGATGTAAAATAGGTTCCTCCATGTGGTTACTCTGGATGAGATTCTCTTTCTGACCACCACATCCTATAAATTATCCTAAATGATTCTAAATTTGGTCCACTTGTGTGTTTGTTGTACACTATGCAGGGACGACAAACAAAGCAATCTGGCCTGGAAAGCAGCTAAACTCCATCACAGACTGCATTTCCTGAAATAAAAATCTTTACCATGTCCAACATGCGTCACAGGCCCACCAGTGTATGTACCGATGCAATCGCCGGATTCGTCCCTCCTGTTCAGGAGCTTGTCCTGTTTACATTAAAACTTTGTACATCCTCTGTTCAGCCAATTTTCTGTGGCCTTGGACAATGTGTTCTGAGCAGGCATAATGATGAAGTGGGGCGTACAAAACTAATTTATCAAAGTTGTCTTGGATCTTCCACACATATCACAATTTTTACCCTTTTGATTATTTACCATCATTACATGAAGCTTATGTGATTATATATTTCTACCTGCATGTTAAACATATGGGCCTACACTTGATTATTATTTTATTTTTTTACAAAGTGGAGTTTTAAGGCTACAAAAGATGCAAATATATTTTTTAAAAAATCACTTAACAAAAAAGGTCTAACATTATAAATTATTTATAAATCAAATGGTATAATGGTTAAATGTGAATATCATTTTTTCTCAGCCAGTTTATCACCTGTGCAACCAAACAAATACAACTGCAAAGCAAGCTACATGTACTCGTACACACTGTATGTGACATACGCACATTAGCAACACATGCAAATTAACACACAGCTCCCCTCACCATATGTGATTAATCACGAGAGCGTCCATGTGACTCAGTAAGGACATAAGCCATGCAGCATGTTAAATTTGAACAGTTCAGGAAATTTGAGGTGATGCTAACAAATAAAATAACGCCCTTCTGTAAAGCTCTACTTACAAATTCCACCACAAAAGAGTAAAATCCAAATGGATTAACCACTTTATTCTGTTATTCAGTGCCAGCACTGTTTTAAGGCTTAGAGGCTCCAGGCTCTTTACACATGAGAGTAATATACTTGACAAATGGCTCATATCACCCAATTCACATTAGCTCTTTTTTGGATCTGTGGTCGTGTCCTGATGGTTCACAATCAAGCAAGAGCTGGGCCAAAATAACAAATGATCTAATGTGAGAATTGGCTGAAAATGTGGCCTGTTGAATACTCTTTTAAAATGCAGTACTCAGAGGTGTAGTATTAAAGAGAAGATGCTGAAACGCTATTTATTGGGCAAGGGGAGCTTGCTGGCTATTTTTAGTTTCTTCTGCTAAGTGATTCAGCTACAAGGAGGTGGTGACATTAAACAGGACAACTGTTGGATCATGGTTTGCACGTGTATTTGTGCATCTAGATCACTGGCTGTATGAACTAACACTGTTTGATCTGGCTTCACACAGAAGTTGGGAAAAAAAAGCTAACATGAGGGTTGAGGGGGGGGTACGAGCATTGCGCGCCCTCGATACCTCGCAGGCAGTTGACCCATTCACATGTAAATGAGGCGACGTATATACCCAGTACTGCGGCATTAACAGCCCATTCTCTGGCTGGGATCACCCGGCCATCTGTCCCCCCGACGGGCTCTAACGGCTGTCTGTATTTACACACCGACCTCCTGTCCAGCGGGCTCCTGGCATCGCTTGGGTTAAACTGCAGCAACATGGCCCCCATCCGCAACAACACAACCGGAGTGGACAGAGGTGATAGCTGCGGTGGGATCACATCTGACAGAAAGGTACAGGCCGAAGTTAGCATGTTGATACCAACACTCGAGCGTTTCTTTAAAACTGACCACTCCATTGTTCTTACTGTTTTTTTTCTGGGCAGATGAGGAAACCTCTGGTCGAGAAGAAACGAAGGGCTCGCATCAATGAAAGTTTACAAGAACTCAGAGTTCTCATAGCGGACGCCGAGGTAAGATCATTCGTTTTATGTCGTTTTTTTTTTTTTTAAACTCTACCGACACGTCTTGTTTTAGCTAAGTTAGCTAGTGTTGCTTGTGGTTTTATGTCTCTTACCGCAGTTACAATCAAAAATGGAGAACGCCGAAGTGCTGGAGATGACAGTGAAACAAGTGGAGAGCATCTTACAAAACCGGGCTCAAGGTAAAAACTGTATTTTAGACCTTTTGTTTTATATTTACTCGAGAATACGCCATTGAGCTAAAGTTCGACAACTGTTGACTTAGCAATAAACTTGACAGCAGCAGTACAAAGTCATCTCATTCTTCCGCTGAACAATATAGTTCTCCGGACGCTCGCTTACTCATTAATTTATTGCGGTTAGCGGATTAATATTCTAATCGACTGCGCTTGAGGCCACAGGTGCGCTTCGACCGCGGCTCAGCCAATCAGAGCGGAGAGTCGGAGCAGCCGCGCGTCGGTTGGTCGAATGTTACAAACTTTGTGTCTCACGGTCGCTTCCCATCCGCAGAAGTGGACGCCGTGAACCGGGAGGCCTGCGAGCGGTTCGCCGCCGGCTACATCCAGTGTATGCACGACGTCCACACGTTTCTGTCAAGCTGTCCGGGAATAGACCCGACAGTGGCCGCGGAGCTGCTGAACCACCTCCTGGAGAGCATGCCCCTCAACGACGAGGACCGCCTCCAGGTCATGCTCCCGGACGCCGTGGCAGACTTGTCCGGCTCTAACAGCACTTGGTCCCCGTGTGAGAGCATAGTGTCCCCGTCCCCCTCCAGCACCTCCACCGATGACCTCTCCTCTGACCTGGATGAGACGGAGTCAGATCAGAGCCAGGTTTCTTCCTCAGAGGAGGCGGACAGCCAGGACGTGCTGCCCTGCTTGACCTCCTCCAAGTCGGTGTGGAGGCCCTGGTAGCAGCATGGTTTAGATCAACCAGCTGGATGGGGTGTGTTAGGATGCTGTGTGGGATAGGCTTCAGTACATGACAGAACACTGCTGAGATGGCAGCTTTGGAAACTTGTTAAAATGCATCTGAGAAGCTCTTCTTTAAAAAAAAATATCATTAAACTACAGTTAAACGTATTTAATGACTAAAATATGTAATTAAGTCACTTTTGCAGAGGACGGGGACCTGTATGGTCTGTATTTGGAGATGTGTTGGCCTGGTGTGGGCCTGCCTTCAGTGAAGGGCGTAAAATGCATGTGTAAATATGTACTTGTTGAATATAACTGGGCTGTACAGAAAATAGCTGTCCCACCACAAATGCATTGTTAGTTCTTTGTAAATTATTTCCTATTTAGGATGTCTTTTTTTTTTTTTTAAATAATGTATTTATTCATGTCAAGTGACTGTTAGTAGGCTACCTCGTCTGATTTGTCCTAAATTTCAACTTTTCAATAAATATCTTTTCAACTAATAACTAGTTTTACATTCTATTTGTGCAGGAGACGCTTTAAAAAAAGGAAAAAAAAGACCCATTTCACACACAAGGATCCCACTAACCACCCACTCACGGCTGTTTCCAAGATATTAGTTATTACTCTGCAATTGTGGGCCATTTGTGTGCACTCTCTCTCTCTCCAAGATCCCTTAGCACATCGTAGGCATTTGTGAGGTGTGAAATGAGTAATCCACTCACTCCTTATATAGGCCTGCTGTAGAACTTGACAAATGGGTTTTATAACTCTACTGGAGTTCAGCTTTTTGGTGTTTTCAAATAGCATTTGCACATATCATGACTCTGGGCTCTTAACCAAGGAAGGCAGAGTAATAGAGCATCATTTTATTGTGTTGTATTATATTGGGAAACAATGTGCAGTACTCCGCTGGATTGTTTTGCCAGATAGTAAGTGCACTTGACTGTGTGTACCTGTATAAATATACACATTTTGCCCCTTGTAAAGTCTATTTATATTATCTTTTTAGCAGCAGGATAGGCTCAGGAGTGTCATGCTAATTCACTTTCAAAGCCCGTGTCTGCATTCTCAGCAGACACGACTTCTGCGACCCCGGTGAGATCCACAGACACTGTTCTGCCTCTGCACTGTCAGCTCCTTACAGCCGCAAATGAATAAGAAAAGACGGCAATTCTTAATCTAGCTCTAGTCAAATGTCCCCTCTTGTGTTCCTGTGATGTCCACGCAAAGTGTCACTTCTTACACTGTCCATGGTATTAACACCCACCACCACAACCCACCTACTTAGAGGGACTTCTAGTGCAAATGACAGGAAAAAGATTAATACAGTGAGCTTTGGATAATAGTAGTTTGTCCTTCCTATTTAGCATATACAGTGCAGGGAAGTGATTAAGCCCTCAAGATACTTTGATTTATCTTTACTCTTTAAGGGGAACACACTGTACTTTTTCTGACAGCTGCTTCAAAATGTGCCATCAACATAAAATATGAGTGATTATTATGTAGAAAACTGACCTGAGTGTTTCCATTTTATGCTTTAACAGGCCACTTCTGCTTTATGGTGTTTACACAGTGCACTTTAAAGCCATTTATTGGTGCAAAATGCATCAGATGCATCAATATTGTTAATAAAAAGAGAGAAAGAAGTCAACCCAGGATGATGAACTTGATTCACTGCGCTTATATGCGCCTCTGCGCGGTGATCAGACCGGATTTGCGGGTCCAGAAGTGTAAATGACCGCTGCAGGAGGCCAGCGTGTCACTTTTCTCACCTCGTCCTCTCCGTGTAGTGATTCTGAAGGTGTGAACGGTGGAGGGAAGCAGCGCAGCTTTGATCAGGAGGATCACTCCGTCTGCAGAGAAGTCACAGCTTTGTCTGACAGAAAGCCATTTGCATGACGAAGGTGAAAGTCATGACTTCAGGACAGAAGTTTGGGCGTGTTTCATCATTTACACATGTATTACATTAACTCTTACTGCATTATGATTTATTTAACCCCCTCTAGTGGCCATGCGTAAACTTTAAACGTGACATCCAAAGCCGCATTCTCCAGAGTGATATTAAAGCAAAGGAGTAGTCGATTCCCCCCCAGAGCCCAGCATTAATGTGATTAACTCGCTTGTTACTTCCAAATTTACTAACATCCTTTATCCTTGGGTTCAATTTGACCTCAGCAATTTAAACCTCCAGAAAATATCATAACTAAAATTGTTACCCAAGTTTGTGGAAATATCCCTTTAAATGAAACTGAAAACACATGTTAATGACTTATTTAGAGATGTTAAACATTGAATGGGGTCAAAGCCACCCCGAAGATAATAGGAGGGTTAATCTTTCATCCAGCCCACAAAATCAAATGTGTATTTTGTTATCATATAGCTGCTGAGTCCAGATTTGCGCTGCGCATCGCTGCTGCGCAAACCAGCGCGCAACTGTCAAACCTCGACCTTCAGCAGGTAACGAATATAAAAACATCACGACACACTTCACTGCAAATCAGGCAACATTTTATTCTGAGAAAAAAATAAACATAATAGAATAATCTGCATCAAAAAAATAAAATAAAGAGAAAAATTAAATTAAATAAAAGGTGCATTTAGCCAGATGTCTGTTCAAATAGCAGAAAGACAAATGACAAATTCAGGAAATGTTCAAGTCGCCCAGAAGGAGTTCTGTTTCGTCTCAAATTACAGCATGAACTTCAAAGTGAAGGAAATCTCACTGCACAGCCACTTGGCATCTGTCTCAGCTGCTTTACACCCGTGCAATAACCCTAAAGTCAGTCTGAAGTGAGCACACGTTTGTTCTGAATGGTAATGAGCTTCAGTCATGACGCTCCTCTCCATATTCATCAGACCAGTTTACAACAGGGGAAAACATCAACACTCTCCTCCCACCACAAACAGCACGCAGCTCTGCTCCGCTCCAGTCTGAGCTGGGCATTGTCCTAATGCTGATTATGCAAATCACATTTTCAAAATAGTATATACAGTAAATGGTCCTCTGTTTGCTTATCAAGCTGGATTTTTTTTTATGTGTCATAAATTAAAAACAACCTGTTTATACAGAAACAGTTATTGCATGTAAAAATATACAAGCTATGCTTTGAGTGAAAGACTTTTACAAACATGAACACAAGCATTGAAATACAGTTCCTTACAATGAGAGGAAGAAATAAAAGTCAGTGCAGCTGAAGAAAAAAACAACAAAACGCTGCATTTTGTTATAAGAACAGTGAAAATGTAAAGCTGCATTATGGTAACATGTTATAGAGGCAGAGGGGGAAAAACTTTAAGTGACATAAATTCTCTGACATGACCACAGACCCAGTACACGCTGCACCTGACGGTCTTGTTTCCTCAGTGCTGCCTCAGATGTTTGCACCACCTCCATCGTGTGTTGGGATCAGTAATGTATGCACTTAAGAATTTCCATTTTTTTGCTACATTACTGCATTTAAGAGGGCACCTTTTCCTCTACTACTAGTTGGGGTTAACTTACTGTCATTGATGACATTACACTGCTGCTTACGTGTCACCACATAAATAATAATTCAGTATATGACCCACTATAGTGTTCTGAAATGGGCCTTTCTGCATAGTGAGATAAAAGTGCTTTCAGTACCTAAACCTGAATATTTTTGAATGAATTACATCCACTTGTAATGGGAGCGTTCCTATATTGTGTTTACTTAAGTAAAACAGTGGCTGTGAATCACAGGTGTTGATGGAGGTGGTGAAAAGCTCCAGCCATTGTCGCTGCTCGCTGCTGCGTATGGGAGCCCGTTTGTGTTTCAGTCCTGGTGACTTTACACGGGGAGTCTCATTCACGTTTTTCCTCTCCATCCACTGCAGCCCACAAAGTGCACTTGTGCTCATTTGGTGCTTGATGCGTACGAATGCCAGGAGCGACTGAAACTGATCTGTCTATCACCTTCAGCAACCTGCACCTGTTTCAACCACACGCTGACGTACCATGGCGTAGCCATCACCAAGGAAACGTCACCAAAATAAGGAATTCATTCATTAACCACGACAGTTAGAACACCACTGAGCCACTTCCTGGCGTGTAAATAGAGCAGCCTCCACCACGCTGACGCAACTTTGACCTGGACTCGGCTGTCTGGTGCATGAGCACATGTTGTATTTCCCTTAACCAGTGCGTAAAACACTTTTTCAGTGCCACACATTGCTACAAACAGAGAATAAACAAATGCAGTCATAGAGCCCCCAAACAACAAAACAATCCTGCCTGCTGTACATTATGATTAAAATAAAACGTAGTTTGATGACCACTACATATATATATATAAATATACATATACATATATTCACATTCTACAAAAGTCTGACTTTTAAGCCGTTTTTTTTCTGGTATATAACTTATAAAACAGCCCAACAGAAACAGTAAGAGCCCGTCTAGTGCAGGTCCCTCGGCGAAGGTCGCTCTTCACAGTTCTTCAGTCCAACAGGCTGGGTAACGAGTCACTCTGACAATGTTTAGCAGTTTATTGGCTCGGTGATTGTGTCTGGAGGCTGGAGCCTGGACAAAGCTGGTGGCAGGAGGTGTTTGAAGGCTGTTCTGTGGGCCTCTGCTGGCAGCCGACTTCTTCTGTCTCTGTGTCACCGAGGTCCAGGTCTGGCTGATCCTCCACTGCTGCTGCTGCTGCAGTTGCCTCTGAGATGTTGTCACAGCAGGAGCACATCTGGAAAACAGAGACAGGTGTAAACGTGGCTTTCAGGTGAGAGGAGCCACGTTTGTTGAGCTGGTCTGGGTACCGGACTGTACCTTGACGTCTATGGCCTTGGGTAAACCTCCCTTCTTGATCCAGGGGTGGACCGCGATCAGCTCCTTCTTCTGCTCCTCTGAAAAGCGCGGCTGGTTCTTCTGCATCAGCCTCAGCTTCTCTCTGTCCTCCCTGAGAACTCTCTGGATGTCCCTGCAGACACAAGCAAACGCACAAGCACGACCATGTTCAGTTACAGTCGTATTTAACAAGTGTTCTGATGTCACAAGAGTCCAAAAAGGTTCACACAGTTTAAATGTTGGAAAGTAATAACAACAAAGCTTCTTGTAATTAGCTCGATCCACTGAAGTGTTTTTACAGCAACCTGCTTCATTACATTTCTAAAAACATAAATCCCTGTTGACCGACAGTCATCCAGCAACAGTTATGTCTGCGTTACTGTGATGGTGCCATCTAGTGGCCAAAAATCTAACCACAACCGTCTCGCTCGGCGCGTGTGTCTGACATGGATTCCTGTTTCGATTTACACATTAACCACAACTGACAATATTGCGTGCCGTCTCTCAACGAGACAGCGCAACTGGAAGGAAACAGATTATCAAAACATTCAGTTCCACAGTTAGCTTCTTTTTTTTTTTTTTTGCAGGTTTCCCAGTAACAGCACTTTGACGTGTGTGTGTGCAGGCAGGAGGTAGAAAACAGTCAAGTGCATTGCTGAGAACTCAAGTAAGAGGAGCTTCTTTACTGGATACTGTAGGTAGACGTACTGAGGATGATTTGGCATTTGTAATGTCTTATATCCAGTGACACGTAGAAAAAAAAACAGTCAGTTGGCCTCCAGTGGTGTGGTTTTCATTTGAAGTTGTTGAACTCACTCTTGTCTGATCACATAAGTGGATTTTAACAAGTTCATGAATATTAATCTCTAGAAACTTGTGAGGAAAAAAAAAGCTGGATTTGTGTTTTAACTGCTTTGATAAAATTGACACTAAGTCAACAAAAAATCATGCTTTCTGCATCCACATGTGATGTAAATTTCATCATCCATCCAAGTCCCCAAGGCTCTGCAAAGATCTGCATGCAGCCTAAAATGTGTGACGGCACAGACTGTCCACGCTGCAAGCATGCTGACTGTGCATGAAACAAATCCAACTTGAAACAAATGTTCGTTTTGACGACAGGCTTTATGAGGCGAATCTGCGTCATCCACACCTTTTATAATCCATCATTAAAAGTAATTGCGATTGCAGTTGCACTCGTGGCTGCTGGACTTTGGAACTGCTTTGATCTGGAGATGCTTTCTATCAACGTCACCCAAACTAAGCGGAGGGTTTTAAATTCTCCAGAGATCCTATGTTACGTCCATGCTCTGTGCTTTACACACTTCAGGAATAATCATACTGCACATACGGTGCAACCAACTGCTGTATCCTGTAAAAAGTGCAAAGTCACAGCCGTTTAGAAACGTCCACTGGAACCAAGGGGGGTGTTCAGTGTAGGATATGAGGAGCAATGCTGCGTACTTATTGTAGAACAAACAGAGCTGTCTCCACATTGCTCTGCACAAGCGATGAATTGGCTCTTTATTTGGATGAGGAAGATTCAGTTTGCTATTTAGTGATAACTGAAATACAACTGCATAATATTAGTTATCTGGAGTCAGTGATTTTCTGCTGTGTTGTGGAAAAACAAGTTTACTTCCTAAATTAAAAAAAAAATATTTGTTGACCAAGTTGTTGCCTTCAGATACGACCAGATCCTGACACCTGGGAGGCTTTTGTCTCCTGGCTGCACACACATACTCTGTAATCTACAAACAGGAAACCGTTCTAATATGGAGGAGTAGCGTACAGTTTCCCTCAATGTACGCTCACCCTTTGGCTTCCACAAGAAACAAAAAGTTGATAAGCTACCCAACCACAGTGTCTACAGGGCCTCTATCCTACTCCTCACTGGCTGCGCCCTGTCCTCCGACTTACCGCGAGGGCAGCTGATAGGTCATCATGACCTTGTCATCTGTGTTGGCCATGAGCAGCCACAGCGGGTCCTGCAGTACATACTTGATGAAGTGTTCGTTCTGCTCCATCTCCACCGGGCCTCCTTCGCTGCTGCACGAGTGTCCTTTGACCTTCTGGCTGTTCTGAGATGAGTCCACGCTGCCAAAGTATTTACTACTGTTGTTGCTTCCTAAGAACAGCCAGAGAGCAGAGCATTAGAAGTTTGGTACAAAGATTTACTTCTTTTTTTACTACAGAACTTTGAAGAACCAAAATCACGTGTCAGCGGTTGTACATGATAAAAGATGCTTTTCTACATGGCACAGCAGCTTATGCACATACTGCTGGGGATGAACATGTATGCACACATTCCCTGATACTTATGTACCCCTGTACTGTAAAACAATAAGTAACTTCTTCAACCCATAACACAAATGAAAAATGTGAATATCCAACAAGGATTCCTCCTCTAATTCCCGACTCTATGTTGTGATAATAAACAAACAATCCAAACAACCAGAAATCAAACATTTAAATGAGAACACAGCTGACTCTGTTCACTTTGGTGTTCTCTCTTTCTCCACACTTCTACCTGCGTTCACTTTTCCCGTCTATTTACGCCTGAAGATGAGAGAAATTCAGCGTACAACATCCACAAGACGATGAAACTTGCGTGCAGACCTGTTCCGCTGCCCGATGTGCCACTCGCTGAGGCTCCGCTGCCCGACGTCCTGCTCTTAGACGTCCCGCTGGCCGACGTTCCGCAGCCGTTCGACCCGGAGCCCATGGACCCCGAGGTGGCTGAGCAGGAGTCTTCTTGGAGGAGGATGTCCAACATGTCGCTGGATAAAGAGTTGGCATCGCTGTTGTTGCCGTCGCCGCGTGAGCTTGTCTGCAAAAACACAAAGATTAAAGCGATAAGAGAGGAGCTTGACTACACAGCGATGGCCTCCATGTGTTGTTTTTAAAAATACAGGCAGGTGTAGCATCGCTGGCTGTTTTGCATCCTGCCTCTGAATTTATAGACACAACTGGGAGGATGTTTTTGCTTGGTCATGAAAAATGTCCATTTCAGAAATCACTTGGTCCTCAGTAACACAACAACCAATTTAATTAGATGCATGATCCTAACACTTCATGCCGATTTACAAAAGAGAAAAAAATCACTAAATTCATAAACATTTGCAATATATTTAGAAATATATTTGGGAAAACTCAGCACAGAAGCAGAACTATCACTTCCCCACTTTTGATGCTGAAAAAGGTTTCCACTAATAAAGTTATCTGCATGGTTCAAGCATTGGAGGACCTGCATGCAAAATCAGAGAGTATGTGCAGTGGCAAAATGAGAAAGTAAAACATTTGAACTGACTGCATTTATGTATTCTGTACATTTGTCTTAAAGTATGATCAGATCTTTATCTAAGTAACATCTACAAACAAACGCGGTCCATTTTAACTGATGGCACACAAACCGTTGCATTTGTCTGTACTTAGATGAAGATCAAATCACATTTCACAACCGATTAAAAGAAGAAAACATCCAGAGACTGTACGGATGCTCACACACGTGGGATAATAACTTAATACACCACTTGTTTCCAGGTTACATTACGACTCTTCAAAGTTTCATGCTTTATTTAAACCCAACATCAATCCTGGAAATACTTTCTTCTGGACAGACAAGAGCGGTGAAGGTTAAAATATAAATCATAGGTCATGAAAAGGAAAAAAAACAAGAAGCTGTTACAGTTGACATGGAATTGGGGAGGAATGGGATTTGAAAAGTGTAGTGGTTTTCTGATGATTCGCCTACCTCTTTGCTGCCAGCCCTCAGCCTAGAGCACACTTTATCCCAAGACAAACGCTCACAGACACAGGGTGTGCCCCCGAAATACAAGGGTCCAGGTGGACCAAGGAGACTGAGAGATGGCTAAAGGGTGTAAGGGATAATAACATCATGTGTTAACACCCTGGGCCACATTTCATCTGAGGAGTCTTGATTGACTTGTCTTTACACATTGCATATCAATACAATGGCAAAAAACTGTATATTCTGGATGAATCACTGTGACAATGGCATCACATCCCATAAGGCTGGGAGACATATGATTGCAGGTCTCGGGGGGAGCATGCCACAGCCTATTTAAGGTGCTTTAAACACCCCACAGTGGAGGAGTTCAGAGAGGCACTGACATTTTATCCAGACACTTTAAGAAGCTTACACGTAAAAATAATTAGTCAGGCAGTGGGAGACTTTGGGGGGGAGGGGAAGGGATTAACAAAACAAACAAACAAAAAAGCAAACAAAAGGAGATTATTTCCTTGTTTACCTGTTTCAGCTCTCTCTCCTTTGCTTGGTTGCCACTTGCTCCTTTTTCCCTTTCCGTCGTGTTATTGGCTTGTCCTCCAGAGGAGAGCGCCGTGCTGTCCTGCCGGTCCACAGACAGCTCCAGCTCCAGCAGGTTGAGAGGTGAGCTGCAGCGAGACTGGAACAGAGGCGGGGACGTCGGGCCTCCAGCGCCTCCAGACTGTGGTGTTGAAGAGCGAGACTGACCCTCCACAGGGGGCTTTGGGGTTTCCGTGGACGGAGGAAAGTAGAATGATGGAGCTATAAAGCCCGTTTGAGAAGTGAACTGGTTTGGGGAGTTAAACTGATTCTGACCGCTGAAGGAAGGCAGAGATGTGAAAGTGCCTTGGCCTGGAAAGGCAGCCTGACCGAAAGGCTGTGCTTGGGCGGGGAAGCCCCCAGTCTCTGCGTGGAACACCGGCTGTGGTGGAGGAGGCCCGGGGCCCATTAGAGGGTACAGGTAGTTGGGCAACACTAGAGCCACAATGGGGGTGACCATGGAGGAAGCGTAGGGAGCCGCTTGGATGGATGGCGGGCAGGGAGGTGCTTGGACACCCTGACTGCCCCCAAAGCCTTGTAGAGGGGCATCTGTGTGGTGAGCTATGGTGTCAGGTCTGGGGTAAACCTGGAGGGGGTATCCTGACACCATGGCAGGATAGGCCATGGGGAAAGTGGACTGTGAGGTATCGGAGGTCGACCAGGAGGTTTGGTTAAGGCCGTGGTTTAGCAGAGGAGGCCGCGGCTGCTGCTGTCTGTGATGGGACCCTGTGCTGTCCGAGGACTCGATCTGCTTTGCCCGCTTTGACTTGGTCTTCTTGTTCCGCGTGCCTCGCCGCGTGGTCGGCTGTGCAGCCGGCGCTTCCTGTTTGCCGGGCCGAGCAGCAGGTGCAGCTGAAAGGTCCAGGAGATAAAACAAAACTAATTGAGTGACTCGTGAACATGAATTAAGTGGGATTATTGTTACTTAGAGTCAAGTATGAGTAGACAATAAGAGAGCACGAGAAACATTTCAACTTAGTTTGGAGCTACATTCGTAGTTTTGACCAACAGTTATGAAAATACTGTACTCATCAAAGTCATTTATGAGACCTGGGAATGTGGCAATATCACTGCAATAAAGTCTGACCAGAAGGCTCTTTAAGTATTGGTCTGGACCCTCCGTTACACAGTTAACAATAGAAGAGGATAAAGAATATTCTTCTGCTACACCTATCTGTATGAATATATTTCTAAACTTTGCTTCCAAAAAAACAGGAATATTTTAACGTCTTCGGATTGGTTTCAGTTCAAATGGAGGAAATTTGGAGGGAGAACGTATTTTTGTTGATGATGCTTTAACTGCTCAGCACTAACAGACATGTTAATGATCTAAAACAAGAGTCTTATATCAAAAATAGCTGGAAAATGTTCATCCAAGCTGCTTAATTTGGAGATAAATCTGTGATGTCTGTGTGCACATATCGATGGCATACATGTGAGATTAAAGAAAGTTTGTTATATTCATCTTCACTTTCCAAAATAATCCCGACTAATTAACTGTCTGCCAGCTGTGTGTGTTTTTAGTGACGTTGCCATGTCCCCAGATCTCACAAATTAGTCTGGTGAGTCCAAAGTTAAAATTAGAGCTTTAACTAATGGCCGAAAATTGTACAAACAAATAGAATTGTGCTTCCTATATGCTGGTCAGTATGGTGTTGGTGTTACCATCGCTGGTGATCAGCCCCCTCTGGCGCTCAAGGTACTGTGAGCAGTTTGCTTTGATGGATGTGAGTCCACGAAGCTCCCTAAAGCGACACAGGAAGGCCTGCTCCTCCTTCTGCGTGTGGGCGGCCAAAACCTGCTTAGTCAGCCCTAGTTTCTTGTACGACTCCCTCTCCTGACTGGGAGGTAAAACTGCATGGGGGGGAACCCCGGGGGTCTGGCTGGGTTCTGCCGTCTCCCCTGCACCTGGTACATCCTCTATGATCTCTGCACAAACAACAGCGAGAAAACAGCGTCAACAGGGCGGCAAGCAATGAAACGTGAGGTTTAATCATGTGATGAGGAGAAAAGCAATGTCAGGTAAACACTGTGGTGGCTCGGGTTAACATAATGGATAACGTAAAAACTAGTGCTGCACGATATTAAAATCTCCGACCGATACAGATACTTCTAATATCGCCGATAACCAATATTACCGATATTCAATTTTTGTTAACACTAAAAAAAGAGTATAAGTAAGCACTTTGAGAAAATGAAAACTATTCAGAAGAAGCCCAATTAGACCACATAGTCTTTTTCTATTACGTAACAAAAGTAAAACATATTTAAACATATCTTAACATGTTTAACGTTCATATAAGTAAAAACATCTGTGAAACTGCAGCAATATCAAATGTACAGACGAAGGTGCTAATGTTAGGCAATTGTCGGTTTTTCACATCAGCTAAATTTGTTCATCAGACTGATACCGATATATCAGAAAAAAACACTAATATCGGCCGATACCGACATGGTCGCTGATATATCGTGCATCCCTAGTAAAAACACTTTATTATAAAAAGGAAGGAAGCTTTTAAAAAGTGTCACTAGTGGGAACCACTATCAGTCCCCAGTGGCTGAATGACACTGCAGTGGAACACAACAGTTATATATCTATACACAGTATACAAAAGAAGTGAGTATGCTCCTGTGCAATATCACTTAAATGTAAAATTATTCTAAGTTGTTTCGCCTCACAGCTATTCTAAGTTGCACAGTAGAGTATTTGCTCTCATGCAGCCCCACATCATCCCCCTCCCATCTCCATACTCTACTGGGGGGGACGATGCACTCACTGTGGAAGTCCTGAGCAGCAAACCTGCTAAACCCCATCTGAGCTGAACAAACTTATCCTGGTCTCATAGGAGATAACCAGGCTCATGCCATTAGACTGTTTGGAAACTACTTGTACTCGTTGCACTGAATTGCCTGTATTTTCTTTCTGAAGTATCTGCTTTTGAATGTTCATGAGAGCAAATAATTTACTTGTCAGCTTAGAAATGTTGCAAGAGAGGATCCTGAATCATTTGGCATTTAGGTAATATTCCACAGGAGTCTACTCACTTCTATTGTCTACTGTACATTGTACTCGCTTGGGCTGGAGTCTGACTCACTCACTGGCTGAAATGATTACTACAGTGCCTACAGTGTTTTATATTTGTACTTAATTTGCATCAATTTGTAAGAAGCTTTTTGTTCTTTCCGTTAATCGTTGTCAGAAAGCTTAAACAACGCACCGAGGTACAAAGCTGTGAAACAATAGAACACTTGAGAGTTAGCCGCTGATTAAAAAGCAGTTTGTGCACACTGTGTATCAGAGCAGCCACTGATCAAGCTTCCCCGACACCTACTACTTTTGCTGATGCTCGCTACGTCATGTTAGGCAATGAATACGCACATGCAACACAGGATAAACATGTATCAGCTACGTAAGACTTGGCTTATTATTATCATCACTAGATTACCATCATCATCACTTGTTGTTTTAAGTTAAGAAATGTTCTACAAACTGCCAGATGAAGTGAGAGAAGCGCTTCCACTGATGCAGTGCGCCTCCTTGGCGATGACAGACTTCCAGCGTTAGCTCGGATGGGACCCGAAAATGGGTTTGAGATATTTACCTCAGTGAATATTTTTCAGATATTCAAAATGTAGCACAGCGAACAAAGCGTGTGAATAATACTAATCTGATTCTTGCAAATCTTCAGCTGACTGAGCAGGAGGATTTTTTTAACACCTTGCTGCTGATTTGGTGCAACCTGGTGATGTGCTGACGTGGCCAATATCTGTTCATAGAAATGTTGCTTCTTAAATAAATGAATAAGCCAAACAGTGTGTCTCTTGTGGTCCTTAAAAAAATAAATAATCTAAAAACCTGAGTGTCGTGTTTCAGTATGTACAGATAGAGGAAATCTGGTTGGAGATAAATACGTCTTCACTCCATTGTACCTGACTCGGGTTGAGGTTTCTTGTCCCCGACATGCACTATGGTGCTGCTGTAGCTACACTGGCTGGTTATGGACACCACACTTTCTGGTTTGTTTGGTACAGGGAGGGGCAGCGAAGTGCCCACTACCGCTGTGGCTGCGTCACTGGACTTTTTGTCTTGATCATCCAAAGCAGAGAGAGCGGACTGATCCTTCAACAAGGTTGGTTCTGCCAAAGAGAACAGAGAACAAGAGCTACTAACAGGCATTTCAGAGTCCTCAGAGAGAAGCTTAAAGCGAAGGGCGTGAATGCCGTAGAAAGCCATAGCTTTGTATGACAAGGTAACAATAAGCGTCTGGTATCCTTATATCACATGAGCTGCCGTAACGCCACATACCTTCGGACACCTGCATGCTGTTGGGTCCTTTCTGTTTGTCCTCGTCCGAGTTGGAGGACCCGGTGTTGGAGGAGGACTGACACTTCCTCTTCATGGTGATGGGAACATTACAGCTGTTTAAGTACCTGCAGGAGTCATCGAACACAGCACGGTGATCAGTTTCTGCTTTTTTTTTTTTTTTTTTTTTTTTTTTTTTTTTTTTTACCATCAGGTATTATTCAATGGGTATTTGCAAAAGTAAGAAGCACCACAAAACATGCTTTTTCAGGGGAAACTTCCTCTTAAGGCCAATTTAAAGGAAAATCTAAACATTTTGTTGTCAGTAAACACAGAATATGAATATGTCCACTTGGTATGAAAGCATTAAGTTTGAGAACTGTCTTGATAAAATTCTGTTTCAGAGCACTGGCTGGAAAGCTCATTGCAGTTTAGATGTTTCTGTAATCAATATAAGCCTTTTTTTTTGCAGCATTTTGACTGGTTTCTTTAGGTTTGTGTCGACCACAGTTACTACAAGTCACATTGCCAATAAAATGTAAAGGCTGCATCGGATGAACCGGACTCAAGGCGTACATCCATCTCTGTACCTGATAACACTGTCCAGACAGCTGATCTGCTGATAGGAGTACACAGTCTGATCATTGAAGGACAGGTCCTCCTGTAAAGAGGCTCGACTCTCCTCCATAGGTGAGCCGGCTTCCCTCCAGCTGAGATGGGCGGCCGAGTCTTTGGGTCGCACCACCGCTAGACTCTTTGGTACAGACTCTACTGGAGAGAAGTCAGGGGGTTAGTGTCTGAGAGCAGAGAAGAAATGTCCCATTTTTTTCCACAACAACTGAACGAGTCGCAAAACGACACGTGAAAATAAAAACACGAGGATAATTGTGAGGTGAACTTACTGCCGCTGCCTTTCTTGTTGTCTAGTTTGGCTGTCTGCTGCTCCTGGCTCTTCTGAAGATGAATTCCTTTACAGATTTCCTGAAAAGTTCGCTGTTAAAAAGGAGACACAAGAGTCGATTTAACATCTGTTAAAGGAGCCTGACATGATCATGACAGAGCGATCTGCAACAAGCTGGAACAAGTTTGTTTTGGTCACATAAACTTTGCTGAATATAAATGACAACTCAATTATTCTGGATGGCAAAATGATTGAGCAAAAATTAGGTCTAGCATAGAGTGTTTGTTTTAACCATATCATCCAGTTAAAGTAGGTCCCTGTGTGCAAGAACTAACTGCCCCCAAAGGTGCAAATCTGTAAAAACCAGCCTCTTGTTACTCATTCAGTATTCCTCAAAAGCTGACTCAGCAGCCTAGCAGTAAACTGAGGTTTCGGTTGCTTTGTAATCGTCCTCATTTTGCATCGTCACTGTTGAGTCATGTGACGGCCGCACAGAGAAAGAGCGCGCCATGGATACGCTTGTTTTGGTTCCAACGTGGAAACCGCCCGAGTATTCGGGTTCACTCACAGGTCGGGCTTTGCCGCTCGCTTTCTCTTCCTCCTGCTGCATCTTGGTCTCGTTGCCGTTGTTCAGGCTTTCGCTAGAAGACGTGATGCCCAGAAGGTGGTCGTTGCTGTTCAGGCTGCCGTGGCCACTGGAGCCACTGTTATGAACCGGCTGGTTGTAGAAAAAGAGAGAAAGAGATTACAAAGGGCGCAGAGGATGTAGAACTGCTTAAAGTAGATAGATGAATAGATCTCATGTGTTTGGTCTAAAGGTTCCTTTTTCTTCCACCCCGTTTTCTAAATACATTCATTCCTTTGATTGATTTAATCATTTCTATGATTCTCCTCTCTCACCTGTAACAGGAGTCGATGAATCTGCTCAGTAATCTCCTGGATGTCAGAGTCCATGGACTTCATCTCCTTGGCAGCGGAGGCCGGGGCCACAAAGACGTCTTCATTCACGGGGCCCCTGGTAGAAAAACACATCAGCATGTTGACGTACAGCAAACAGCTTCAAAACCTGACAAACAAAAGAACAACTTCGCTTTCATTAGATGGCACAGGACTGATACTCACATTCGGACTTTGTGTCTTCCGATAACAAAGGAGACCTTGCGGCTCCAGGGGTTGACAAAACTGGACCAGCTGGTGTCTAAGATGATGTATTCTCCGTTTCGTGCACAGAACCGGATGGATGAGTGGTCAAACGGCTGTCCTGCGCACTGAAGAACTGCAGAAGATGTCAAAAGAACATAGTCAGATCGTGCCGGGGACGGACGCAGGACATTCTTTCCCCATTTCATTCTGTGGACTCACTCTTTCTGTGAATGGCCAGCATGATTGGACGGTCGTTGGGATGCAGGTGGAGGAGGACCGGGGTGCCAATAAGGTCCTGGGGGAGGTAGCCGAGGAGGGGTACCGCCCTGTAGCAAAACATCAAACACAAATTGTTCTATCCATGTAAAGTTCAGGGATGTCTGTGCAAATATTCCATTTCTTTTTTTTTTTTTTTTAGCTTAGCACTAAAAGCCTTCGTGGCATACCTCTCGTCTACATCCTGGAACACACAGCTGGGCGTGTGCGTGGTGGTGAAGATGCGCTTGTCTGTTGGAATCCTCGGTGCTGCAAGGAAATAAATTAAAAAACAGAATTACTCATTTGTCCAAAATAGAACTGGGGCTGGTCTCTTTTGAAAAGTCATGGTTTAATTACATTTCAACACACAACATCTTCTTTGAATTCATAATATTTTTCCGCAAAGATTCGACTGTACAGATTTTGCTAGCCAGGAGTTATCAGTGAAAACATTGCCTTAAACAAAAACATGCATCGATAAGCACACTTAACATTTACCATTTGCTGTGATTTGTGTCTGATTCATAATTTGTCCTTCCAAACCTGCAGTCAGATCCTCACCATCATAACCCGAGTGAACTCTCTCAGCCAGGAGGAGGCAGCAGAACTGGTCTTCAGCGTGAACCGTGTCCTGGACCTTCATCCGGTAAGGCGTCATGCGGAATGGATAGTACTGCCGGTCGCCTTGACACTCCTTACCGCCGCTGGAAAATTAATTACAAGAAGAGTTTACTAAATCAGAGGAAGCCAGTACAAAATACTCCCAATTAAAGTGAACATATTTTCAGCTTGTGAACACATGGGGGTGCTGTGCAGCTATCTGTCCATCCATATATGTGAGCAAATAAACAAATGTTGGTGTGAACATTTTCAAAATTCTAGTCTTCTGTTTGGAGTTTAAGTCTTAAACTGACTCTGTCATCACATATGAGGTCTTAAACTTTAAGACCTCATATGTGATGACAGATCAGGTGATTACTAAGAGACCTAATGACTGGAATTAAAAAATTAATAAAGCTAATGGAGCTTCCTAACTAATGCAATATGCGTTTTTAATGTGTAAATGCGCCTGACTGTCTATATGTATAACACCGGCCCGGAAAAAGCATCTGATTACAGTTTCTACGCTTATGATGTCACAAGCTAATTGAAAAGCATCCAGACTGGAATGAAAGCATGAATAAAAACTACAAACAGGTACGAGCAGCAGATGGCCCGACGTCGTGTTTGAACCAACACCCACCTGATCCGGCAGAAAAAGGATTTCTCCTGCATGCAGTCAGGCGGGGATGACTCTGAAATGGGAAAAGGGATGTTTTAATTCAAAAGCAACAGGACCCGGCCAAATGGCAGTCGGTGTCTCGGCTCCCGCAGGCGGACGACGTTTGATTAATTCCATCAAAAAAACATGGTTTAGAAGCGCGGCGCTGCACTTACATGCGATGAATTTAAACAGAGTCAGGCTCTTGATTTGATACGCTAACCAAAATATTTCGAGTCAAATAGGGGACAAATAAAATAAATAAAGACAGCATGGGTCTGATGTGTAGAAAAAGGCAAAAGACACAGTGGTCAATTTGGACGTTATCACTTAAACTGGAGGTACAAACTGACCCCTGTAAAATAAAATAAAACTATTTCATTATCTGAATTCAGACTGTGCTTTGGAGTATTGTACATTTTGTTTGTCTGTGAACCCCACTCAGTAACCCATTGTACTTTCCTAATTACGCTTTAGCAGCCGGGACAGGTCAGTCCATCCTCTCCAGCTCAGTTGAAAACATCATTTTCAGAGGAGAAGGTCAGGTCAACTTGAACAAAATGCACCGTGATGATAGCTGGTTGTGTTTCGCTGTCTTGTACATACAATCCAAGACTCTCAAGTAGTAATTTCTGCATATTGTACACAGTGTCCTATGCATGCACATGACTTCAAAGAACACTTAAAGACAAGATATTCTTATCAACTTTGAGGTTTTGCGGTGCCGGCAGCAGCTGGTAGCAGCTTGATGTCTTCCCTGATTCTACACATCATTCCTACTCAGCTGGTCTCCATATTGCAACCGTTATTTCTGTCTACTCTGCACCTACTGAATAGCTGGCTGTGCTGCAGGATAAACCCCTTCTGGGTGTTTTTATTTTTGTTTCTTATTTGAATTAAGGATCTAAGTGTACAGAGCGTTGTTTGTTTTAGAGACAAATTCAGGATTTTAAGCGTTATGATTAAAATCAGCTTCACTTGTCAGTCTCATAAGCGCAATCATGGTCAAAGACGTCCTTGAAGTTATAACTGAAACTGTGTTAGCCGTGCGATTTCTGTACCTGCTCCGGTGCACATGCTCCAGGAGGGCAGGCGGTAAGGCGTTGTGAAGCTGTAGAACACACTGACGTCCTGCGGCGTCAGGAACTCCACAAACTTGGAGTTCTTGAACACATCTCGTTTGCAGTTGAGGATGGAGGCTGCCTGGTCGGAGATGTAGACTATCCTTCCCGTGATGAGTGACACTGCGACAGCGAAAATGTCCTGTAGGAGACAAAATCCAAATTGCAGGATGATTAACAAAACTTGTCCCCGATTGCTCAAATTTGATTTAAACATCAGTGAACTGTAATTTTATAGCAGCAGTATTTCAAAGCTCATTTAATATCTCACATTGTTTTTGAGGGTGTACTCAGACGTGATGCTGTCGATTTCCTCTATCGTATAAGAAGACACATCCAGGCCTGAAGGCTGACTGTCATTGATCATCAGCAGCTGGTAATACTCCTCATTGGCTGCAAAAAAAGGAAGAAACGAATACAGGATAATCTCATTAAAATACAATGCAGAAAAACAGAAAGCAACAACAATGATGACGCAGAGTAGGATGAATACATAGATGACTTCACGACTCAGACCGATGTCACAGACATTTTTTAGTGATGAAAAACGTCTCAGCGCTCCACTGAAGTGCGTCACGTTCTGCACGAACCAAACTGGACGCTGCACTGTTGAACCGCTCCACGCCCATTTACAGCTGTAACCATTTAGACGGGGCTAATTCAAGCACACACAAACCGCTACTCGCAGGACAGCCAAGAAAAATGTTCCCTCCTGCTCAATGTTAAGTCTCTTTTTTTTTTTTTTTTTTTGGGCTTTTACGCTTCCTGAATACCACAGTAAAGGCATTTTTGTGAAAGAAATAATAGTTCCATTCATACATTCACTAATGAATGTGGAGTAAAATATTAAAGTCCCAAAAATATCTGCTCGGGAAAACGAACGGAGCAGAAAAACAGGCAGCATCTTCGTAGAGGCTGGTAATGGCACACGAGGCGGAGAAAGATGAGGATGATGTTTTAATGCATTACACACCTTCCACCTGCTTCACACAGCGAAGGGCGTACTTGAGCGTGTTCAGCGTGGTGGACTTGTTATTGTGTCTTTTCTCAGCGGGCAGGTGAAGCTTCAGCTCCTTCAGCGTTTTGATCACCTCCTTCTGGGTCTTTGCTTTGGCGGACTCCTCACTACTGCAGGTCGGACAAACATGTGCACAGCAGCACGTCGGTTATTGCAAGAAGGAAAACAATCCCACAAAAAGCAATTAAGTAAAGGAAACAGTAGCTCATTAATGATGTAATATTGTGAGATGTGCTCCTGATGCACTAACCTGCAGCCGCTGGTTGAAGGGTTGTCCTGCTCCGAGCTCAGCAGACTGAAGGCGTTCGAGCTGCTCGGAGGAGACGGACTGTGGGAGTTCGAACTGTGTTGGGGGGAAGAAAAAAAAAACCATACTGATTGAGCATCACCAAAACAAAAAAAAAATTACCTAAATTACAGCAAAGGTAAACACACAGAGAGAGGAGAGCACTGACTCTAAATCAGTCGGCCTAATTTTAAGCCCTGTCTCGTTAAATTAAACAGCAGCAGTAGACTGATTGGGGACACAATGTTGACATCAGTTTCTTCTTCTTCTTTTTTTTTTTTTTCCCTCTGAAGCACCATTTTCACATGTTTCATACATGCATCTGAGGTGCTCAAGTTACCTAATAATAAAAGAACAAGTATGGTCAATCTCACCATATGGGGTGTTATTAAGTTGAGCTATAAAAAGATTAGCGGCTTTCTGCTTTTGTGGAAGTAAATGAGGAACAGTGTTCATGCAGCTTCACATCTCGTTTGGTGGCTGGGCTACAAAAGAAACGTCATTCCAAATCTGAGGTTGGTCTCACCACCTTGAGGACCTATTGTGCATCTGCAGGTCCGGGAGCGCGCAGCAGGAGGGCGCCGATAAAGCAAGAATTAGAGGGCAAAAAACACAACCGGGAGCACAAGACTCTGGAGCTGCTCTCCTGGTGCCCTCAGACGGTTAATGCATCATTGACAAAGCTGTTTTTTGTCTGACCCGTTGTTGCCGACCTGCGGTGCCCCAGAACGAAATTGCACAATTTTACACTCTAGCTCAAATGGCGTCGAGAAGAAAATCGCTAACTGTGCATCATTAGTTCAGTTTTTCTCGTGAGTCGTTCCATCTCTCCCATCAGTCTGCTCTTAAATCAAGAAACAAAGCAATGGAAAGTGAGCCCTCGTCTTCTTTGCGGCGAATGCTTTCTATTCATTTTGCTCATTTTCAAGCAGACTTTTCCAAATTTGTTAAAACATAATGACTCAACATTATAAAAATATTAACATCTATTGGGTGAAAATTCATTTTACAACTAAATAGTAGCTGTTTAATGGAGCTCACGGTTCATTTCTTCTGTATCTAACAAACCCCGGCCCTCCTCGGCGTCGGGGTTCTGGGTTGTCACGATAACTTTGCGGTGTCACGATAACCACCGCCGTGACAACCGCTCATTAACACACGACCGAAACTCCGAGGTTGCACTGACCATCTTGTTTCAGACCTCTTAGAAGGTTTTTGGAAAAAGCTCTGATTTTGAGTTCATATTTTTTCCTGTAGGTACATCAGGCTCGTGTAGAAAGCTGCGTGCACTTGAAGAGTATTTGTGTGTGATCCAAGGTGTTAACCCACAAGCTTACCGCCGCACTAGCACAGTGAAACCAACGGCCTTCAGAGACACTGACTCACTGTAATACAGCTTACTATGTATAACAGGCTTACCTGGACAAGAATAGAAGACACCTGTACAAATAGCCTCTCCGAGCACAGATGGGTCTCTAATTCGATTAAATATAGCCCTCGGTGCTCAAAAGCGCAACAGCTGGTTTTAGACTGCGAGACTTAGAAACAGTTTATCACAGCAGGCTAATTGACAAATTGGGAGTAAATCTGTGTGCAACCCTCCGTGGACACCGAAACAGATCGCTCAAGGTCTATTTTCAGGTTCTACTTCGTGCAAGTTGGCGTTCCCAAGAGACATACATCTTAAAGAGTGTTTGAAGAACAAGAGCGGTGTTCAAATTCTAGTATTGAGTAGGTCCCACTCTTGCTGCCAAAACAGCCACGGGACATTTGGAGGTGTATTGTTTAGTCAAATTTGGAGGTAAGTAAGGACGCACTCGGGCTCTTTGTCGTGTTCCTCGAGCAGTTCAACAGGCACATTGTTTAGGCGCATGTCAAAGTAACATCTGCACGAACGCCAGGATCCAACGTTTCCCAGCGTAACGTTGCACTAGATGATCCCTGTTATCCACTTCACCTGTTTTAATGTTGGCTGATTTGCTGGGATTTTAAGTTTGCTGATGAGCTACTCACAGCTGCAAGAAGTGCAAATAAATTTCACATAGCGATCCAGAAATGTCTCAGAAAAGCTTTAAACACTTAAACTGGAGAAGTCTGACTGAGAGGGACATCTGAGTTTGGCTAATGAAGGTCAGGCCACGGATCGTCTCGCTGGTGCAAAACAATAAGGTTCAGTTTTTACATACAAAAACATCAAAAACAGACAATAGCAAGCAGTGAATGAAGTATTCAGATTTTTTTACATTTATTACATTTGCTTACTTTATCAGAAAAACATAAAAACATTTGAAACGGCACGAGTAAAATGGAAATTTAAAGTGTGAAGTAACTTGTAACACAAGCTATGAATGAAATAAACTAAAGTAAAGATAGATGTGTGTCTTTAAAAAGTCCAGTAAAGATGTAAAGTAACAGAAAACACTCACGTAAAACACAAAACTGCATTATTTAATTGTATTATGAGTGTATTAGTTGCACGTATTGTGACAGGCTACATGTGGATGATGCCGCTTTACGCTGACACCTGAACAACACTCTTTAAAACCAAGACTAATTTTATAGTGATGTACAATCATTTTGTTTAAATAAAACACTGAAATTACATTTAATGTTTAATCAGAGAGCTATTAAACAATCTGATTAATTGGGGGCATATTCGGGGGGTCTTCAGAGCCATCCTGATGAATGAGAAACTAGTTAATTCTCTTTTTTTCTTAATTCAAACACATCTTTCTGAAGAAGAAGTTGAACTTAAATCTGGAAACCGTCTCTCAAAGTCACACACATACAAGATGCAGGCGGCTTCACGGAGCTGACTGTGTGTTTGTAGTCCACTGCACTGCATTAACCGACAAGCTTAACTAAAGTCTATTAACAGCTGTCTGAGAAAGTGACTCACCTGAACTACAACTGAAGCTCCCGGCTTACCCGGCTAAGAATAGGAACATTTATACAAATAGCCTCTCTAGTCACAATTAGGTATTTAAGTCTCCTAAATATAACCTTCAGTGCTAAAGAATGCAACAGCTGGGTTTAGACGGGACAGTCTGAGCATCTATTAGTGCTGAATCGACTCTTTTGCAGCGCGGTGGTAGGTCCGGGAAACATGTCACAGAAAGAGACGCTCAGTAAGTTTCTGTTTTAGTCTGTGCAGAAGAGGAAGATCGGAGCAAGGTGGTCCGGGTTAATTAGAAACCTTTCACTGACAGGCGTTATGTTTAAACAGACGTGGATAACACGGGGAATCGACTGCATATAAACAAGGCCAAGAGGACCTCCAGCGGCTTTAAAACCGGCCTGATTTTCCACTCTGCACGATGACTATCAATGAACTGCACAACTATCATTAGATTCTACTTTTCTTTTACAGGAAAGACTGATTAGGAAGCACCATGTTTGTTTTTCCTTTTTTTTTTTGCCAAACTCTTGACATTGAGAATAAAATAAAGCATTTGTGAGTGTAAACGTTTCTGACTCGGCCGTGAACTTGTGGAATCTGTGTAATTTAGCTTATGACTCCACAGTGCAGCTGGAGTCGGCGTGTGCAGGATGTGGTCAAGCCACATAAAAGCACTAATTTGTGAAAATCAGCAGCACTGAAGAGACCCTGACTCAGATACGACACGTTACTATAACAGGCTTACATGAATTAGTATTACAGCGTTATTAAACTCCTGTCCAAGCGTGACCTAATTCTTTATCAGTAATGTTTGGAGTGCTGCTCAACCGATTTTCAGGTCTGGTCACAAATTCTGGGCAGATTTAAAAGCCCTTCTCTATCGAGCTTTTTGCTTTTTGAGGGTGATTGTCTTGATGGGAAAAAAATGGTAAAGTCACATTTCTGCAGCAGGTCTTTAATCCAGACTTGTCTGTATTTTACCAGGTCCGGTCTTCTCGGAGTTGGGCTGTTTGGGAATGCAGCCCAAAGCGGGTGGTAAACTCCATCTAAGGCTAAATACCGGCTTCTTCTACATTTATCGGCCTTCCTGGCACGCATTAAAAAAAACAATCCTCCCAGCATGGTGCGTTCACCAGAACGCTTCCAGGTGGGGATGATGGAATTCTGGTTTCATGCAGAGTTTGGTTGATGCTAAATATAGCATTCAGCACGATGGCAAGAAAAAAAGTCTATAATATTGGACTTTCTTTAATTGTCATTGCAGAGTTATGTGGCTCGGTGCACTTAGAAATGAGAAGTCCGGCGCCTGGATAGCTCAGCGGGTCGGGCGGGTGACCCACGTACAGGGGCTATAGTCCCCAACGCAGTGGCCGCGGTTCGATTCCAGCCAGTGGTTCATTTGCTGCATGTCATTCCCCCACTCTCCTCCCCATGTTTCACTGTCAACTATCATTAAAGGTGGAAAAGCCTAAAAATAAATCTTAAAATAAGAAAAGTAGGTTCAAAAAGAACAGAGACAAAATTGGGAATGTATATGTCAAATAATAAAAAGGTAAAAAAAAAAAAATGGTAGAAAATATAAATGAAAGAAACTCTGTATAGGCTATGTAAGAATTAAACCTATTTAAAATAGAATATTTACAATATATTGCACATGTTTGTTATTGTTGTTGTATTGCAGTGAATCAGTCCAACATCCTCCCACATACAAAATTTATTAGACCACCTGTCTAATTTGTTAAGCACTGTATATATATTTATAGACCATCCAACATCATGAAGGATTTAATTCACACTCAGCTCTCGGCGTTTTTTTGAACAGGAATGAGGAATTTCAAATTAAATCTATCTTTTTATACCCAAATTTAAGCCTAATCAAGCATAACATTGAACCACTAAAACTAAATTTTCTGTTCAGAAATGCAAGTAAACAGCTATAATTTGGCATCTTAACCAAGAAATACTCAAGTGCTTTACTGTTTTTTGTAAAACAGTTAATCTGAAAACTCATGGATAACAATAATTGTTATATTTTAGCTTTAAAAATATCATTTGGGTTAAAGAGCTTCTACATGCTGGTGCATTAACCATCACAGAAACATGAGACATGATTCAGGGCAGCTAACCTCACATTGGGTGGTGGTCTAATAAATTAGCTAAGCGCTGTATATACAGTTAGTTTTCCACTTCTCACATATGATTGCGTCTTTCCTCAATGCACCACCGTCTGTCTCCTGCTCAAGCCAACAGCAGCTTTTGTCAGGCTACTGATTGGGCTCTAGGGTTATATCACCACCTCTTCACTCCTATTGTGTTAGCAGGAAAAACCCAGACCACAAAAACGCCCGCCTATTTGTGGACTTGGCCTAAATATCCATAATCTCTGTGATCCAGTGTTATAAAACATGAGACAGTTTTTATTTTATTACTGCTTCCAGAGAACTTTCCTCCTAATGTTTCTACTAAACACATGACAGTCAATAGAAAAGACTGACTAAAAAAATCCACCACACTGCACCTTTTAAACAAGCTTTTGGACGGACTGAGAAAGAAGAAATAATTTGAGCGACAGGTGGGAAAGTTAAAAAAGTGTGAAAATGTCTGAATGTGGAAGTCGCGGTTTGCAAAAAAAATGAGTACAAAAGGTTGGAAGTTCAGCTGAGTGGAGGGAGTGGTGAGCAGGCCAGAGGGACAACAGAGGGAATTAGAGAAACAAAGTTGGAAGCTGAAGTCATTCCGTCAGCACACGACTGTGGGAGCAGGAAGAAGGAGTGGCTCGCAAAAAAAATAATCAGGATCCAGAGGCCGGAGCTGAGGCGAGACGGGCACGGCCGAGAGTGAAAGAGCACCGACGTCAGAGCGCGTAACTCCACCCTGTGACAAACACACACAAACATGGTGCGTTGCCGTGGCGATAACAAGGAGATGGAGTGCGTGACACAACCCATCTGGCATTAAGAGAAAGACGGTCTCTTGCCTCCCAGCTGACATCAATTCAGTTTTCCAACCGGGAGCTGCAGTCATTTTACTTTTTTTTTCCGCCCGCCCAGGCCGTCTCCCGGGCAGAGGGCATTGTGTCTGCGCTTATTTTCGATCTCGCTGTCGTCACATTTGGACAATTTGGGGGGGAATTTTGGCGATGCTTGTGAATCATTCGTATTCCTTCTTCTGTAATGGAGTTTAAACGCTGCACAACTGCGAAGGATCTGACACATGGCTAGGAGTTCAGTTTAAAATGATATTTATTCCAAGATCAGGCAAGTAAAATCTGTTTGCTAGAGTCAAGCTTTTAGAATCTGAAACAATCTGACTGTAGACAAACATTAACCCTCATTTAAAGTTATGAATTCCCCCCGACAGTGCCATAAAAAGGAGCGACAACTTTTTGTGACGCACACTGCAGCGGATTTGGCAGCTCTGTGCACCGTGCCCAAGGTCAAGTTAAAACATGTGACCTAGAAGTGCACCATAGTGAATTTTTGCCAATATGTTGATATGGTCCAGCTCATGTATGCACATATTTCTTTCCACCGAACCGCAGAGAACATCAGATCTCCGCTGCAGTGGAATTAACGTGCCTCTCTTGTCGTGATGGTACGTGGGCAGCTGCAGACATAAAATAAGAAAACTGCTCACATTTGAAACGTGCCAGATTTATTTTGATTTATTGGATTTATTTAAATCCTCTGACGTCAGAGGATCAACTGTGAAAAAAGGCGGATTTATACTAGTTTTTACTGATTATCTGCCAATTATTTTCTAAATTATTATCACATATTTTCGTATTAACAGTAAAAGATTCAAAGATAATAGGAATGCTGTCACACTTGACGTGAAAAAAAACAGAAACTCTTCATATATGAGAAGTGGGACAAGTGGTGTTGACTTTTTTTTTCACTCTTACAGTCAAATCCCAACCTCTCAGCATCTTACCACAAGTGTCTGGTCATGTATTAGGGTTTAGTGCAGTTTTTGAACTGGCTTACGGTAAATGTAACTAGTACTATGATTGCATCAGACCCAAACCGGATGTTTTTTGCCCTACATGCAGATCAGATAGTGTTTACAGTGTTTCAGGGTTTCATCAAGCTGGGTTTCATACGAGCAAGACTACAAACTGTCAAAAGCAACCACCAACTGCTGCGACCAGAAACAAAACCTGACTCACTCGTACCGCGATGTGAGCTGGCAGCAGATCTGGTTCAGGCAGCGATAGCACGAGTGCGGTAAAAGTGAATGATGTCAAATTAATCCTCATTTGGACAAAAGTCCCAAAGTAAACCGCTACCGGATGTCCGACGGGCAGTTTTTCCTTTCACGTCATTCGGAAGAAGAGCTCAGCTGGCAGGAAGAGTGTCATTGAAGATGAAATTACCATTTAAAAGCTATTATTTAAATCAGTCTTTTTGTTTGGGAAACACTCACGGTCGGAGAAAAGCGGGTTAATTTATGCGCAGCGTCGACGCACTTTAGGGCCAAGAGCTCGGTGGCCATCAGCTGAAGCCTTGGTTCGCTCATTTACAGACAAACACATCAGATAGCCGCATTCATCATGAAGAGAACGTGACGGTACAGGGAATCGTTTCTCGTTTTTTTATGTCAATAAAATGCCGCTCTACATGAACATGCCAAGGTTCGCCACGAGGACGACCACAATCCTGTATTATTTGTTCAAACAAAAACGCTGTTGTTCCCTTAAAAGTTTTGCAAAATTCCAGTTTCAGAATTGTCATTTTAATGGCACCAAACTTTTTTTTCCCCTCCTCAGGGACATTTATCGTCCTAATTTGTGAGCCACGACTGCTGCCGTTTGGATTTAATTACTGTTTCTATCCCGTCTGTTGACCTACTGACGGATGCCAAAAATGTATTGCTACAGCGCCAACTTCAAAGCATACGTGGAGCTGAATAGCTGTGTGGCGAAATCGACAAAGTTAATATTACGAGTAGGCGACGACAGTGCGTAGCTTGCACAACAGCTTTCGTGACAGCCAAGTAAAGTGTGTAAGCACTTCCTGTTTGCAAGATTAAACTTTGGTTTAATATCTGTTGCTGCTGGCTGCTCATTCCGCCTGTCGTCCTCAACAGAGTTTTGGAAATGTTTGGTTCAGGAGAGTTTCATCTTTCTATCTAATCTAACGCCTAGATATTTAGTCATCAGAGTGGGTCAGAGTGTTCTGACCAGACTGGATACAGGGAAGGATTCCTGCACAATACAGGTGTTATTATTGCAAACAACCTGAGTAAACCTCTCTCTCTCTTTTCTTTACACTCACAATCGTGGTAAATGTGTCGGGGAAAACGCAGGCGGGCGTACTAATGGATTTGTCATTCTTCCACTGACCTCTTATTGCTCTCAGAAGACTCCAGCAGCGCCGAGTCCTTGCTGTTGCCGTTGGAGCTGCCCACCGACTCGTGGCTGTGGCTCTCGTTCCCGTGACTCTCGTTGCCGTGGCTTTCATTGCCGTGCGACTCGGTTCCGCTCCCGCTGGACCCGCTGCTCTTCATCTCCACATCCTCCTCGGGGAGCGATGGGGAGCGGGCGTTCTTGCGAAGGTTGTGTGGCGAGGCGGGAGGGTCCTGACCGCTGCTGTCGCTGCCCTCCGAAGCGAGGCCTAGGTCGGGCCCGGCCTGGCTGTAGCCACCCATGCGGTGCAGCTGTGCCATGGAGCTGCACCCTGAAGCCCCCCTGGGGATGGAGCCGCACGAGGTGGACGCTCTGCACCCTGAGGTGCCATCCTGGTCCTCCAGCACTGGGAAGCAATAGGGCTTGGAGTCTGAGTCTTCTGACATCAGGAGGAGCTCGACCCTGGGCTTGTTCCAGGTTAGTTAATTAGATGATGAGAGAACGCAATCACCCCATCTTCACCAGGGTGACGCCAGAGGGAACTAACTAGGAGGCGGACTGATCTGTGAAGACAAGAAGATTAGACACGTTAGGAACGAAGCATCGCTTGTCCAATGAAAGCAATGCACATTTTAGATATTTAGAAATGTGAGCTAGCACATAGACTAAAAAATTTTTAAAAATCCAGTGAAAAAAAAAGAAAAAGTAAAAATCAGCAGCGCAGGTGCCACAAAAAGGTAAAAAAAAAAAAAAAAAAAAAAGCAACAATGATGGCACAGATT
The DNA here is from genome assembly GCF_000690725.1 of Stegastes partitus. NCBI lineage: Eukaryota > Metazoa > Chordata > Actinopteri > Pomacentridae > Stegastes > Stegastes partitus. The sequence continues at coordinate 177,656 of NW_007578699.1, forward strand.
ACAAAAGAGCAAACGACTATTTACTGATTGCAATACAAAAAAGAAAGGTGTAGTTTTATGGTTAAACATTATTTACAGTTTAGGTCTGTTTTTTATGGTTACAATGTGAATGAATACTTTTTTTTTATTATCTGTAATTTAATGAAATAGGATGAATGTGTAAACTTGTAAACAGTAAATTGTTCAAAAAATTACAGTTAAAAACAACTTACTCAAAGAAAAACTGCTCTGCCAACTATAAAGGCATGCATTGATCTGAGTTCAGAATCAAAATCAACTTTTTGGCCAAGTTTGCAAACAAGGAATTTGACTCTGGTGAATCTTAGCCTTCTGTATTAGAAAAAAACTAGAATAAAATAGGAGTAAGAACAATATTAATATTCATTACAATGCAGGGACAACAAAACGCTGCACAGATCGACCAACAGGACGGCCGACTTAAACAAATCAGGTCAAGTAAGTATTAAACTTTTAATACTGACATGCACTGAAACCAATAGTTGCCTGGATGGCAGGTAGCTAATCTAAATGTCAGCATTTTAAAAAGGTCAGCAGTGAGTCAAAAAACATGTGACGTGCATTCAATTAGTCAAAATATGCAAAAACACCAGTGTTGATCTTAAACACGAGGACGCGCTCATACATTTGCACACACAGACACACGTGTAAACAGACTCATACATACGCATAACGCCGAAAAAAATCCCCGTGAGGCATAAATCAATGCTGCACCGATCAGGCTTCAAAATGGTTTCTTTTGTCTGGTGGGATATCAGAGCGTTTCGAGGGTTTAACCCCTGGCCTGTGAAGAGCCCCGCAGATGCCTCTCTGATGTACAGTGAAAAGGCTCTCTGGTACAGACAGGGTGGCCTTTAAGAGCAGCGGGTCGGTCCCATCTGAGCCCTCCGACCCTTTGAAAGCATCGCTCACACTGGGACACATAAAACACTCGACTGTGTTTATCTGAATGCCACCTCAGGTTGCCAGCCGACCGTGTGGAACTTTGCCCTGTTCTCCGCGGCCTCAAGCAGGCGTGCGATGCGGCGAGAAGGGCTTCAGACGCCCTGACTGGTGTAAAACCAGCACCATAGATAACGATGTTATATAAATGCCAGAATTTCTAAACAGTGTCGAGTGGAAATTCCTCGGATTACGCGGAGTGACAAATGCCAGATTTTCCCTGGACAGTGGTGTGTTTGGAGTGAAGTCAAGAAAAACTGGTTAGTAACCACGGCCAGAATTAGAAACTAAAACTTTTTGTGAAGGGATCACTCAGGAATGCAGCTCAGAAATACCACACATGGGTATTCGTAACTTTGGGTAATGACAAAGTACGGGAAAATGGAGAGGGAGAATTTGAAAAGCAAATGCTGTTAGATAAGAGCCCCATGGAGCTGTAGTTCAAGACTACAAGGTTGAGATGAAAAGGTAGAACTCAGTTGCCTCGGGTCATAATGATATAGAATTATACTAATGATACCGTAGTGATGTAATGTTAGCCTTTGTATGACTGTCTCTGTGTGAAGTCCTTCTTTGTTTTAGCCTTTGTAGCAACAAGTTCAGTTAATGTTCATTTACATTTGAACCCAGTGATGCAAAAATTTGTCGAGCCTCGTAATTGCAGTAATACTTGAGATTTAGAGCGCAGTCAAATAAAACAATATCGCCCACATCATCCTGTCTCCGGGCAACAAGTCGAGGTCAAAGTGAACCGGCTTCTTTCCACTCGGCACCGCAATGGAAAATGTCTGTTTTCTGTTCTGGCTGAGGACGCACAAGTCTACAACCTCCTCAGTTCACCTGAGCTTCATAGGAATGTGTGCTTAGTCTCAAGTATCAAGTTCATTTCTGCCTCAAGCCCGTGCATGTAAGAGCATTTTTTTAACGTAGGTTTTCTGTTGAGTGACGCTCGTGCTTGTTGTCTGTTCATCTGCTGATGAGCCGTTGAAAGCTGAGTTTGATTATGTGTTTTTTTTTTTCGGCCTTTCAAGTAAAGAGAAGGGCGAGAGAAGTGTGGGGAAGGACATGCTCAGCCCCTATACATGGGTCGGACTGGATTAGTCCCTATACATGGGTCGGACTGGATCAACCCCTATACATGGGTCGGACTCAATCAGCCCGCATTCATGGGTCGGACTCGATCAGCCCTGATACGTGGGTCGGACTCGATCAGCCCTGATACGTGGGTCGGACTCAATCAGCCCCTTGAGTGGGTTGGACTCGATCAGCCCCTATACATGGGTCGGACCTGATCAGCCCCTATCAGCCCCTATACATGGGTCGGACTCAATCAGCCCTGATACGTGGGTCGGACTCAATCAGCCCATTGAGTGGGTCGGACCTGATCAGCCTCTATACGTGGGTCGGACTCGATCAGCCCTGATACGTGGGTCGGACTCAATCAGCCCATTGAGTGGGTCGGACTCGATCAACCCCTACACATGGGTCGGACTCGATCAACCCTGATACATGGGTCAGACTCAATCAACCCCTATACATGGGTCGCCTGCTCAACCTGTTGAGCTAGCGGGGCGCCCGAAGGGGCACCAACAAGTCCACATGTTTTATGTTGTCTCTCCTTATTCAGGAATATCTGAAGCATTATTAAACAACAGATTTATCGTCGTTGAGCTTCTCAGCGCACACGATCTCTGCAGTAATGAGAAACTTTTATTGCCGCTGCAGCTGGTGTCATCTGGAAATCATAGTGGTCCCTGAATAACACAACACAACTCCACGGTCATTACGTTGACAAACCTTTGTGGTAAATGGCAGCAGTGGGGCTGAATAATTCATCAATTTTAAATTGAAAATTGAAGTAATGGAATGATCAAATCTCAAGGGCTCCAACGTAGGATATAAGTTATGTAGCCCGTCTGACCCAGCTTTTAAACCGTTGTGTGATTGTTTTTACAAATTCGACCACCCTCCATGAGGGACAGTCATGCCTTTGATTGTGTCTCAAGCAGTAATGTTAAGTCACATGTTTAACTCTAATACACATGATATACTGAACGTGTACTTCACTTTGATATTGCAAATCAAACCGCAGTAACTGAAAACTACAATTACATATTTTACCCAAACGGTTTACCCATGGACAGTAGTTTTTACATTAATAATTAACAAATCTGTTGAACTTTTCTGAGGCCAGTTCACAATCACTAGTCTGCTTATCACTGACCTGCTCCAGAGAAGGCTTATTTTCTATGTCCGTGCTGCTGTGTGAACTGGGTCAACATACAGCCAAATGACAAGACAGCACCGGGGTCTTGATAATTTGAACATGAGCAGTAAGTTTGGTAATGACCTGTTGTCTGTTGTGCAGCACTTGAACTCAGCTCTGTGGTTACGTTATTATTCTGCAAGGCAAAGTGCAGACAGAGCCTTTGATATTACTCACCCAACACTCTGTGCATAGTGCACATTCTGTAAAAACTGCTAAGCAGGGCTTTTTTTGCTGCACAGAAGACTTTGGGCAGGTGGCGCTGCAGAAGCAACAAGTGTGACTCAAAGTTTAATCCAGAGTTGAAGAGCTGGCCAAGTCCAGGAGTTCACACTAGTTTCCAGCTACCTCTCGGTCATTCACCTCATTAGGTCATTATCGTGTCAAACCTGTTGGCTCAACACCAGCAGACAATCAGGAAGGGAAAAAAGGAGGGAGGGAGTAGAGCAGCACGGGAGACGGAGGGGAGGAAGACATAAACCTGGACTCTACAGTCAGATAGTGAGTAGATAGAGGCATGTGAGGCAAATTAGAGAGGGCAAGTATAAGATAGAATTCCTCCACTATCAGAAAAAACTTTTGGCGCCATTCTTAATCGAAATGGCTAAAGTACTAATATTGTCATGAAATTAAAGAAAAAAAACAAAAAACTCATCCCCATCTGGGTGAAACGCATCAACTGTCTCCAACCTACACACCTTCTGCAATCAAATTTAACATCTACTGGTTGAACTTAATTAAAAGAGAAGGAGCCAATTAAACAAATAAGACACAAGGTAAGAAAAAGAAAACAGGATGTTTATACAGCTGCAAAAGCATCGGCGTGCTCTATAGGACATAGTGCATGACATTCGGGTGCTAAAAATAAACAATCAAATATTTACTCTGACACAACTTTGAGATTATTTATCGTACAGAACTTCTTGATTTCTATGTTTACAGAAACAGAAAACTCACTCTAATTTCCACTTGCTTAAAAGACAACCAGTGAGAAACCATCAACAAAAAGGATAAAACAAAAAGTAATATCAGTGCTTTATGCTGAGAATTTACTCTCTGCAAACCACCTGTTTACTCTTGCTGATAGGAGCCTATAAATATCCCCTCCATCCCTGCAGCGACGGTTACCTGCGGCTAATTCAGCATCTGTCATTATTCTTTCTGTCCGTCCCATCGTTAACAAAATCTAATCTTCCTCCTTAGCTACAGCAGAGAAGGAAGCGGATGAGAGTAACGTGGATGTCTTGTGTGGCCACCGGGGAACCGATCATCGTTTCAAGCTGAGCTCGCAGCCGCCGCGACGCGCCCTCGTCCCTCACGTGACATTACAGCCGAGTCCCTTGTCAGTCATCAACTTTCACTGACTTTACATAATGGAAAAACGCAGGCCGTGACACCGTTAGACGTCATCAAGGCTTTTCTTGTCAGACTGCACAATGTGGAAGCGAGTATAAGGACCAGGTGGCTAACAAGGCAAGATGAGGAAAAATAACACAATTACAGGTTGTATTTTACACTTTACGGACCCTTTTAATGCAATTAAAGTGTCATTCTGCACGACTGGGAACATGTTGCTTGCTTGACATTTCTTAACCTCTGGAGACTTTGAGAGATCATTTAAAAGGAAATCAATTTTTCAAGGTAAAAGGACAAAACAGTCAATTAAGACATGGCTTAAAGACATTATGTTGAAGATGCAATCAAGGTGAGGAATAACAATTTGATTACATTTGTTTTGGGTTTTTTTTAAGGTCTAGTCAGCCACCCACTGTTTTCCTAGACGGGTGAAAAGCAGCTCAGCCTTATTTTCGAACTTGCTGCTAACCTTAATCAGTGCTCCCAGAAATAGTCAAATCTAAGTGGTGTAGTAATGTCAGGTAGGAACTCAGCTTCCCACTGACTGTTTCCTGTACAGCACATTTATTGTTTAGAGACTGAAAACTCTTCCATTCACAGCTTAAAAGAAACCAATAAGAGGGGGAATAAAAGGACAAAAACCCAGCATGGTGGATAGAAATTATGGGAAGAAACACTAGATTTTGTATTCAGCTTTGTTGATATTTAAAACAGTTTCCTCCCTCTGTGATAATTTTTCATGTCAGCATATTCATGCTTTCAAAATACTCATTCCAACCACATCACACAGCCACCACAGCCAAGAACATGCTAGGCTTGAAACTCAAAGGGAGTCCGTGGGTTGTAGTTTTGGAAAACAACTCTAGCTCAAGCTGCAACTTCATTTCAATTTCATTCAGAAGCCTGACCAATATAGGATTTTTCTGGAGCCATTGCAGATTGTGAAGAGCAAAAAATTCTACTATTGATATACCAGCTCATATTGCTTATATATATATTAGGACAATATTACTTTTGCACAGTCTAATTTTGCACATTGGTACCTATTTATTTATCTTGTTTTTATTTTATATTGTATATTTTCTTTTGTATTTTATGTGTGCCTTCAATGTCGGGGTTGTCTGTGTTTTTCTTTTAATGTAGCTGCTGTAACAAGTAATTTCCTGCAATGGATCAATAAAGGAACTATCCTATCCTATCCTATTGAGAAGGGGAAATGATAAGTCTACTGTTTATTAATTTCCAAGCAATATATTCTACAAACTAGTGAGAATCTTACTGTGGAAACACTGCTTAACTCTGCACCCCTGTCTGCTCAACTGTACTCTGCTACATGTGCTGCAGACGGCTCTGACAGTAGCAGTGCACTCTGCTAGACAAACTGTGTGATGACACCATTTCTAAATCACTCCAAGCATCTTTTTCTGCATAATGCTTTGCACAAAAAGCTTTTCTCATTGGCACCATATCAGATAACATATATACCACAACACCAATACATCTGTGACAGGCCAACATCGCTCACTAGCTCTGTTTTATTCTCATTTGCATGAACCAAAATAAAACAATATACAGGTAGATGTGCCAAAAACAAATCAGATTGCTCAATTGCTGCTGATTGCTAAACTTAGAACCAAATCTATAAAAGGATTTTCTTTGCTTGTTTTGGCAAATCCGACCCTCAACATGCAATCTGGTGTGTATTCAGTCGTTGTTGCGCATTTTGATGAGCTGTTCATGTTCCTCCTTTAGCGCTATTTCTTAATAGTGTTATGAATACCTGTGTGTTTGCAAATGTCATCCCTAACAACCAACCCTTTGGCAAAAAGTGCAGCGAGTTCTCTCACATGCCGACATGACTGAAGTTGTTTCTTCTTTCGTTGACCTACATCCGTCTTCGATGGCATCTTAAATAGTCCACGTAAATCGGTGCACACTTGCCTCTACACACTGCACCGCACCTACCAACAACACTATCCATTTTTGTCTGCAGCTGCTGAACCACCAGAGGTCAGCAAGAAACTCCACACAGAGCTGCAGGCTGACAGGACAAGATATTCAAACACAAGCTGCTGCACAGGTGCTTTGTCAACCTCCCAGTTAAAAAAACAAAACAAAACATGTTAGTTTAAGAGAAACCGCAAGTCCAATCCTTGAATAAAGTTTGCCTGGCAGTCAGAAGGAGAGTCATTTGCAAGCTCCTCTCCTCCTCTTGTGCTGTAGGAGGGGGAAATTTGTATGGTTGCCAACCTTTCCACTGATTGCAGCAGAACGATAAACAGGCCTAAGTGACTTGTCTCTTGCCAGTTCTACGTGCGTCAGGCATCCTTTTTCCTCCCCCTGGAGTCACAAGGAGTAGCTGAATATGGACACATCATACTTCTCCACCCACAATGCATGTTTTACACACAGGACTGTTTTTTGTAAATCAAACTCCAGTTTTCAAAGCTAAATTCTGAATCACATTTTTTTCTCTGAATGGGTTTTATGCTCTTCTAGGAAAACTTAAAGCCAGCTGTCACTTAATTATCTTGACAATTTTCCTTTAAATTACAGAACACAGGCATCAAGCAAACAGTAGTAAGTTTCAATATCATTGCATAATGTGACACAGCAAGTTCTAATGAATGAAAGCCTTCACATCCCCCCCTTGACTCCACATGAGGATAAAGCGCATCTCTCATATTCTCCATGTGAACTTCTGCCATGTGCGGCTGCTGCAGTAGACTCTTTATGTAAGGCGTTATGTCTGAGTTTTCCTATGGCACCGACACCACAAAGCACGTCCACAATGCGCCATATGAGACTCTGACATCCCCACCTCAGTCACACTGTCGGCTCAGCTCTATTTATTCCGCTGCTTAGCGATATCTACCGGTTTGGCTGCATAACGCATCCACGCTCCTTATGTAAAGTTCCCGTGAGCGGCTGCCTTTCAGCTTCCCCCCCGCTAATAACAAGGTTATTCCCTCACGAGGGGACCCCGGTTCCCGCCGTCCTGTGGGCTGGGCCGCTGTAGTCTACTGACCGAGGCTGACCCTCACGTTTGCGCAGTTATGCAACTTTCACGCCTCGCATTCACAAAGTGTGTTACATATCCACAGCCAACTTCACCGTCGCACGCATTTTGTAACACAGCGCAATACACAAGAGAAGCTCTACTAACCTCACAGCAAGCGATCCTCTCCTGGTCTCCGTTAAAGAAAAGCTTTGCTGCTCTTCAAGGTTGGATAACTAGCACAGATATGGAACAGAAGCCGTCGGTCCTGCGCCGCCCTGATAGACTGCTTTCCGCCGCTCTGGTTTCCTCACTCACCGGGACTCTGCCCTGGATCTCCAGTGCAGGCTGTGACCTCATTTCGGGCTCCTCCCCCCTGCTCTACGCCCATTGGCCCTGGGAGCTGTCCCTCTCGACGTCACTCTGCTGCAAGCCAATCAGCCGTGCCCGCCCCCACGAGGGCGTTTCCAGCGACTGCCGCACCGCGCTGCGATTGGCCCAGCGCGCTGTCAGTTCTTTTACATAAGTATGTCAAAGCTTTCACGTGGAAACCCACGGCTGCTGCCGGCGTGAGAGAGGCGAGAGCAAATCACTACGACGCAGCTGCCGGTGAATGAAGCCGCGGAGATGGTTGGCTCGCAGCGGCTCAGCACGGCCGAGTGTTATCTAAACGGTTATACAAGGGTGTGTGTGTGGCCAATGTGGGTGAACTGCTGGCTGCGCAGTGACTGGGCACGTAAGAATGAAAGTTCCTTGACTCTCCCAAAAAATGTGATATAATTCAAGGTGTCTTTGATCGGGGGAGTTATCTAATTTGCAGCCATACTTATGTAAAGTGCAGTTATGTTGTCGCAGCGTTTTATTTACAGTTGGAGAGCATATATTGTAATAATAAAGCACGATGCACTAAAGTGAGGATGCTTTTGATTGTGGTGCAATGACATATATATCAAATCAAATCAAGTTTATCGTCATTTTGCTGTACATGCACAGTAGCAAAGGCAAGATGAGACAGCGTTTCTTCAGGATCCAAAAACTTAAAGCAATATATATTATATTATATTATATTATATTATATTATATTATATTATATTATTTATATTTACATTTATCACCTAGGTTCATACAAAATACAATAAGCAGAAAACACCTAAATTCAAACAATATTTTAATGTCAATGCCATTTGTCTTTGGTACAGTTACACAAGTTTTACTCTGTTTGGCTGTTGGGTTCTTTCATCATCAGTTCTGTCTATTTATATAATCCCATATGACTGTATCATATTGAGATCATGGCTCTGTGCAGGTCACACTATCTCTTGCAGAACTCTGTCTTGCTTGTGGCTGAAGATAGTTCTTTACGACTCTGCTTTATTTTGGGGGTCACTGTCACACTGTGCACCACCTGATGGTACTGTGATGGACAAAGGTTTGGAGCAGAAGGTACAAAACAGACTGTACTTTCATAAAATGCTCCTTGATGTTCAGTGGCGACCGCTTTATTTGCACAGCTGTAGGGGATGTTTCTGAATTATGTCCTTCTGAGGAGTCACTCAGAAGTCAAACTGTCCCCCTAGTGGCTGCATTTAGATCCATCTTGTGCTCAAATCACAAGACATGAATTTATCTCTTGCTTTTTGGTAAGTGGTACCAACACCTTTTACCCCAATTACACAGTTTGGAATTTATCAGTCTGACATATTTCTAGTCAACAAATGTTGTGGTTGAGTGTATACTCGCACTGTGATGTGATTTCTTTCTGTATTGTCTTTGTAATACCGTATTAAATGCTACCTGAGGACCACTGCCAAGTCTGCAATGTGTAGCGATGGAGTAGCTGCTGCAGCAAGCATTTTTGTTGTTGTTATTCTGATTGTGACTAAGCACTCTGTGTTTACTCAGCTAAAACCAGGGCAATTTTTCACAGAGCCACTTCCCACATTCTCATTTTGGGGGCCTGTTGACTCACTGTGGGCCTTTTGTTTTTACTGTCTTTGTAGGTCGACACCTCCAATGCAATGAATTTCAGCCCTGTGGTTGATAGTGAGAGCTCAAAATAGAGCAAACAGTAGGTTTAATTGATTTTATCAGTATGTTTTTCTTGGTTTTGTTCACATTTCCATATAAACAATGCATAACTGTCTAGAGATAACAGTATTTGGAAGACATACGGGTCTTTGTCTGTATTCATGGGCAGCGACAACAATCTATTTTTCTGCTGATGTGTGAATTTAGATTAGAAGGTGATGAGCAAACATTTGTATACACAGAAACAGTTCTTCATGACGAAGCAAACTAAAGACCGTTCCAGCCAACTTTTAAACCTGTATAATTTAGTGCCAGTTAGAAGCAATTTCAATACATTAAAGTGAAACAATCACTTATCCCATTCAGAGTTGTGAGAAGCTGCAGCTTATCCCAGCTCGGCCTGGACAGGTTACTGGTCTATCACAGGGATAAAACACATGTTACACGAACACAAACAGGCAGTTTGGAGTCTCCCAGTTATTCTGCATTACAGGAGCAGCTGCAGGAAACCCAGACACACACATGCAATGCACCTTTCCACACAGGGAGGTCCTGCGGCTGGGTGGGTGGCTTCAAACCCAGCAGACACTGAACCACCAACATGCAGTGAGACAAAATATTTAAAGTGTTTCTATAGCACCTTTTAAAAATAAAGAAATTAGACTGCACATGTAGTGGTGCCCGTATAAGACACGATAAAGAAAAAAAAGTGGCTTTTTTCAGTCTGTATCCAGCCACACTTGTTTCCATTCCAACACACTAAGAAAGAATAAACAACACACACACTACTGACCTCTGCCTACACATTTATCGAGCTGCTCTGACACCGTCTTGCCATCTGCACTGAGCCGAGACAATTTGCATTAACCGAATGTCAAGGCGAGGTGATTAATGGAAAGCTGTAAGAAATTATCATTCCATAATTATCACAAGCTATTTCTTTTCATCAGTCTGTAAATATGATAATTCCCCATGCTGTTATAAATGGGAAAAAAAGCCAAGGAGAAAGTTGTGACCCTTCATTTACACAGACGGTTTAAAAATGTTTACAATTGGATTGATTAGAGCACAAAAGTCCAAATCAAACAACATACTGTATACATATAAAGTAAAAGTGTATGTAAATGATCAGTCATTTGCAATTTACTTGTTTCCTTCTTTATCGCTTAATCAACAGTAACCATAGTAAATAAGCCCGAAAAACGCTGATTCCGTTATCGTTAAGTTCCTCATTTTCTAGGCCCAGTGCGATCTGTATTTGCCCAGAAAAACAAGTTTGCAGATGAGGAACGGAGCACCAGATGGCAGAGAGAACGAGCCAGTCTCGACTTGTGCTGCGTGCCTTCCTTGTGTTGTGCATCAGGCGACGCCAATGCAAAGAGGAAAGGTGAGAAAGCGGGTGAGCAAGCGCGCCCAACATGTGTAGCCCCCAAAAACAAGACGGATGTACGTATGTCTCTGGTGCTATAACCCGTGTCTGCTTCCACGTTTATGTACGGCAAATATGGAGACGGATTGAGTCGTGTTTGAAAATATAGAGTGTGTATACAGAGGAAGGTGTGCAGACAGGCATATGGATGTATAAATGTATATTGATTTGCCTCTTAGGATGGGCTCATTGGAAGCATCTCCATTTAATACATACTGTATACACTACTGCTACTAAAGTAAAATATTCCTCATTACGATGCGTTTTTTTTAAATTCTTTCGACAAATTCAGGCAAATGAAAGTGAGGTCATGTCAATCGCACAGAGAGGGCATCTGCTAATAGCTACCAGTGAGTCTTTTCTGTGGGTTGTTATTGCTTTCCAAAGTGAAGCACGGTGCTTTTAACAGAAGTCATGACATCTTGCAGAAATACTGCACACACTGATGTATGAGAAAGGCTCATTCTGCGAGCTGAGATACTGTACCGGAATGGAAACGTGCAGAGTGAAGCACGAGTTCTTTTATTTTTCTTTAGCTACTAACACACTAGAACCAGCCCTAAGTGTTTCAAAAAAAATCTACCAACTTAACATAAAATGAATGTTTTCAGTGCTGCAGAGAAGCCTCAAAACCTTAAACCACACTTAATCCATCCCTACGTAACCAGTGACGCACGCATCCTAATATGTCACTGAACTAGGATTAATAATATCCATGTAAACCACGGAGGGGCTGACAAACATGATGAGACATCGTGACGCAACATAAGCATTTCCCTTCTTTGGTGCCTGAAAGTAAAAGTGTGAGAGTGACGCAAATCAGCCCGGCAGTCCGTTATCGAGGCCTCCATGAAAACAAGGGCATCCCCGGTGTGAGTGGGTGGAGCGAGGCAGCTACCATACATGATCATCCTTATCATGTGTGCCTCGCAAGTTGGTCGCACCGAACGCTGTCATGACTGTGGGATTAAAGCGACAAGTAAGACACTGATAAAAGTCTGGAAAACAATGTTCGACACTGACGCTCAGCCTGGAGCTGCATGAGTAATAGGAGTTAAAAGTGTTGTAGCCGAGCCTGCAGGGTACTGAGCCCCACTTTCATGTGTCACAAAATATTTATGAACGACATTGAGCTGGCAGTTTATTAAATACAAAAGTAAATCTCAAACTAATGCAGTCTAACACAGCAATAAATTCTCTCTCCATTAAGGTTGTTTAGTTTTTATTTAAACCGTCTTAGAGAGTGTTTATTCAACTTCAGTGGTCATTTTGGAGGCTGCAGTGTGTGGTGCTGTTGGACTTTACTCCATTGTGAGATGTGTTTCTGGTATTTAGTCAACCATTGTTGGTAAAAATGGGATGGACACAGTGATAGAATCACAGTACAGTTCAGCAGCAGAGACAGCAGCCTTGAAAATGAAAGTTCTATGAATATAATAACCTTCATGAGGAGTGATACGAGACACTGTTGTGTTAGACTGCATCAGTTTTAGTTAGGTGTAACTAATAAACTGCCAACTGAGTGCATGTGCGTAAATCACCACATTCTGCGTGCAATTACAGCGGCGTTATATGGTATTTAATTGTCAAACAAAAGCAGTGTTTAACTTGAAAGCCCACACAAAAGGGCAAACATGCACTAAGGCTGTCAGTCTGTCTATTGTGCTCCTCACCAGGGTGCTACTATTGTGCAAAATTATCCCTAAGTGCTTAATACGGGGCCATATGCAGACACAGCCTGCGTCAAAAATGAATCAGTTCGTTCTTTGGATTGTGGCCTCTCTGCCAGATGTAACTGAAATCTGTTGTTTTTAAGGTGTCCTGCTATTGACCTGAAAAAACAGAGCGAGCACACGTGCTCCTTTGAGTCATTTACTGTACATTACTTCGGAGGAATGTCTGCGAACGTGAGCGAAGGCAAGTCTCTTTTTCCAGGCAGAACACCGCGAAGCTGGCGTCCCAATTCACAGCAATGATTATACGTTGAGCATTGAGATCTAAACATAAATTCCATGGTGCGCGGTTAAATCTGTGCGCTACCATTACCCCACAAATAGCCTGATATATCAAGGTTGTGCGTGCAAGTAGGAGGAAGAAGCGTACACTCCCACAGGATAAAATAGTCTGCTGCCATCCTCCCACTCTGACAGCAAGTAGTGCTATTTCCACAGTAACAGTAGTTTGAACTACGTCACTAGTGCAGATCCAGGGAGCAGAGGCAGATGATGTGGGACAACTTCACATCAGGTTACATACAGTGTATCAGCAGCACAATGGGATGGACCGCTGCCAGCTCCCACTCTTTCTATTTTTCCATTTCAGCGCTCCGCAGGCTTGAGGAAAAATGCAGCTGACAGTTTATCAGAAAGCTGCAGATGTGTCTTTTCAGAGCCTTAATGATGACTAAACTGTGGAAAAGTTGACAGATAAGGACATTAAGGAAAGCTTACTGCTACGTGATTTGACAACACTAAGATCAAGCTTCGTGATACGAGTGATTCATTGTTGACGGCACCAGACATAACAACAACAAAAACAGTAACTTACATTTAAGTATCACGGAGATCTGGACACTTAAACAGAGTTCAAGTATTACGTGCCTGGTTTTCAATTCTACGTGCATCACACTCCTCCCTTTTCCAAAACACTGTTGGTAGATTAATGGCAGTTGGCAAATTTGACATTTTGAGCCACATACTGCTGCTCAGAGAACAAACATACCATAATGCCACATGACAAAGTGACTCAAACACAGCGAGCGGTGTTTCCGTCTTGCATCCCCTGAGCAATACTGAATAAAACACTGGGATCATTATTAGAGTGCTAAAAGGATGTTATGCAGAGACGCCGAGTTTGTTTTCGCTCATTAATAAGGCCGAGCATATAACAAGCCTATGGCACATTACTGGTTGTACAGTAACAGAAAGCTTTTCAATGTGAAAAGCTCCGGAAATGAAGCCAACAGGGAGATGAGCAGACTTTCCGAAATCCAAGGCAACAGATTTTTAGAACAGAAAATGTCAAAAGATCACGTCATCCCCGCGCCAACATATGCGCAGCTCCGAGCATGTTTTCCCACACAAATCTTACTTTCTGTTTTTGTCAGTCGCCTTGTTGCCACCGTATCTGGTCTCATCAGCATAATGTTAATTAGTGTTGTTTTTATAACTTCTGTGAAGTCTGTGCATTTTATAGGTTTGGTTTCATTTGAATTCAGTTTAAATATTTGTAAAGAAGATGCTGTACAGTGCTTAACAAATATATTTGACCACCTATCCAATTAGACCATCCAGCATCATGAAGTGCTTTAATGCACACTCAGATCTCCACGTTTTACCTTTTTGAACAGGAATGAGGAATTTCAAAGTGAATTCACCTTTTTATACCCAAATCTGATCAGACACACTGAGACATCAGAAATTAATCAAGCATAATATTAAACCACGAAAACTTTCTGTTCAGGAATGCAAGTAAATAACTACAATTTGACATCTTAATGAAGAAATAATAATGTGCTTTACAATTTTTTCATTTTCTTGTTAAAACAGTAAATTTGAAAATTCATAGACAACAATAATTATATTTTTTCATTAAATATATCATTGTGATCTTAGTCCGTGGGTTGAACTAGTGATTAATGAGAAAAAAGGATGGAAAAAAATAAACAAAAAATTTAAAAATTTAAAAATTTAAAAAATGGAAAAATTCCTAAATAGTTAAGAATTTATGGTACCACTTTGCCGAGATGTTCACTATTGTCACTATTTACTTACTATTACTATTTTTTGTTTTATTTTATTTATTTGCTTTTGTACTGTATTCAAAAACAATGCTGACAGATTGATGTGATGTGGAGATTATATGTATAAGTATTTCGCATTGTAAAGCTTCAAATATGAATAAAATATTTTGTTAAAAAAAAAAAATATCATTGTGGTTGAAGAGCTTCTACATACTGGTGTAATAACCATTACACAAACAAAAGAAATGAATTTGGTAATTACCAATGCTGTTAATTTAGTGCATAAATCTCACATTGGGTGGTTGTCTAGTAAATTTGTTAAGCACTGTATGTTAGATGCATGGAGACAAAAAAAAAATCTCTTTGGCTTAAAAGACATTTTCAGGTTTATCCATTCATTTAGGTGGCTTGAGTCTATCCCAGTTGACAGGTACACCCTGAACGGGTCGCCACGAAGGGACAAACAACTATGCAGATTCGAGCTCACACCTACAGCAAATGAAGAATCACCAACTAACCTAACAGGCATGTCTTTGGACTGCAAACTCTGCAAACTCCACACAGAATCCAGCAGGTTCAAGATCTGATGATGCTAAACGCTGCAGCACAGTGCTAACCATGTTACAGCTGCTCAGGAAACCCTGAACCATCGCTTATGGTTACGCTGCTACAGACTGCTGAAGGACTCCTCAATGACTCCTCTCCATACATTTTTGTGCCACAATTGCATATCACAAACGTTGGGCCTTGTTCTCCTGTAGTTTGTGTTTTGTCCTCTCTGCAGGCTGCAAAGCTACATGTTTCTGATCTGTGGTTACTCGCCACACTGACCTCCCTGGTGCTTATCTTTTTTCTATCTGCTATCGTTTTTTCTCTCCCCTTAACCCCAACAGGTCGAGGCAGACGGCCGCCCTCCCTGAGCCTGGTTCTGCTGGAGGTTTCTTTCTGTTAAAGGGGCATTTTTTTTCCTACTCTTGCCAAAGAGCTGCAAAAAAGGGATTTGTTGGGATTCTTTTTCCATTACTGTAAGACGTGACTTTAGTTGTGAATTGGCTCTACATAGATAAAGATGAATTGTGCTAAATTAATTAATTTCATCCACCAGAGCTGCCGAAGCCTGTTGGCAGCTGCCTCTGAAAGAGAATGTTCATTGACACGTTGTCCATTTTGCTGACGATAAAACACTTGCATTAGTGCCCACTCTGTATCAAGAGGGCACTAATCCCACTCATCCCTTTCAACGCAGACCAACTGTAAACACTACTCGACACACGTGCGAAGCTAAAAACCCCGCACAAGGATAACTCTTCATCCCACAGCCAATCAGTCGGAAGTGATTCAGTTCCTTGCGGGCACAGAGGAATCACCCTGAAACCGACATCCGTGGCAGCAGAGAGAACGTGGCCAGATTTTTTTTTTTGTGTGTGATCACAACAAAATTTCGCGTCGTGTAGGAAGCATGTAGGACCGCTGTTTATTGTGTTCCGTCCAATTGAGTTGAGCAAGACTGCAAGTTACTTTTGTGACTGTGAACGTGGTATCCCCTTATAGTGCTCGGAGCCCAGGCTGCCTCCGTCTGTGAACACACTCCCTCCCACATACAGTTTGTCAGTGACGTGTAGGCGGGTGTCAATACACTTTTATGAGAAATAACCAAGTCTGCCGCAAATGTGACGTATGCCACAGATGGCACTGTCTCTTCGTCACAAGATGCATCCTAGCTGTTGCCCACCGCGACGAAGCCTGCGTGCCAGTGAGAAAGTGCATCAGCCAGGTTATGTTTCATGCTAAACTGAACCAGTGACAGCTGATACATTAGACTGTACAAATGCATGTATGAAGGCTGGTATGAGGGGTACGGCCTGCCAACGTTATGTCAGCCAGAAAATCCAAATCTGTGCAGAGGTGGCAGGTCCGGGCGCTCACATGTTTGGGTGGCGCTGAGGTGTGGCGACCCCTTTTCCATCTTTAACCTGTTAATGTACGCAAACAGTAGATATTAGCGTCAACACGGGCATTAGGGGGTGACAAATAAGCAGCTGATGATTTATTGGAAAGCATTAGGTGCCATTTGGGAGATAATCTGATATCTTCCTATGTTAATAACGGCTAAAACCTAAAACCTAGAGCTCTATCTTAAGACATTCGCACAGCTGATTCAAAAGTCAGCTCCGATGGTGGCTGGTTGGGTTCGTCAAATGCCAAAAAACTCATTGTAATAAAAACAGTAAAAAAATAGTTGGTAGCACCGTTGCCTCGCAGCAAGAAGGTCGCCGGTTCACGTCCCGGTGAGGACACCTGGGATCTTTCTGCGTGGAGTTTGCATGTTCTCCCCGTGCAGCGTGGGTTCTCTCCGGGTTCTCCGGCTTCCTCCCACACAGTCCAAAAACATGTTGAGGTTAATTGGTGATTCTAAATTGTCCGTAGGTGTGAATGTGAGTGTGCTTGGTTGTCTGTCTCTAAGTGTGGCCCTGTGATAGACTGGTGACCTGTCCAGGGTGCCCCCTGTCTTCACCCTAAGTCAGCTGGGATAGGCTCCAGCCCCCGGTGACCCTGGTGAGGATTAAGCAGTGTATAGATGATGGATTGATGGATGTTACATTTTTCGTAGGTGATGTGAAGAAATCCTGAAGCTAAATTAAGATCTTATGTGCCACAGTGAACTGAATCATCCACCCAGGTTGTATTTTTAGTTAAAAACAATTCACACACCAGAAAATATCATCTGCTCTGTTTCATTATTCTTTTTCATCCAAGTGATGTCATGAGGGACCAACAAGGGACATCTTCACTGTTCACACTTCATTTTCTAAACCACTGCTGAGATATTTTTTTTGCAATGCTTTAATAGTTCAAAAGGATTTTTTCTCAGCATCTTGCTCTAAACTTCTTAAAAGGTCACACAGGAAGTGTGACCTGAATTCACCCACGGGTGTAAGCTCTTGGGGGTATAGGACGCCCCCCTTTTGTGACTCCAGCCTTCCTTTTGATCAATGATGTTTTCTAACCGCTACAAATATGGTAATCGGAAACGGAATATCTTCGTCAGCGACTACGAGCACCACTTCACACCTTGAACTACACTCCCGCTCGGCTCCTCATCTGTTGCTGATGATTATAAGTGCATTTCAAAGCACTCTGAAATGAAATGGTAGCCTGAGTAAATGTCATCAAATGCCATGTTGCATAAATTGGTTTGGATTATTTAGTCCTGAAGAGCTGTTTAAATCTCACCGATAAAAACGCTGTGTTTTCTAAACGTTACTTCGAATGGCCAGCAGTTTGCACCACATTAAAATTGATTGAGTGGAAATTAATCGCTTTGGCATATGGTGCTGTAAAAACTAGGTTACCCCCCATTCCAAAACACTGATAATGACTGCCTTGAATAAAAACTCACGTCTCAGCCATTTATATTCAATACTTCACACCATTTCATTTAGACAAAACCTCTTCCTGGATTTATCTGACAATGGACTAATGCAACATCCATTTAAAAAACATTGACTTCTCTTTTACAAGAATGTATCAGCATAGTCAAGGGCCATTGTTTTCAATATGCACAGTTGATAATCCTTTTCCTACATCAGCAGGTCTTCTCCCAGGCAGTCAATCGGAAGTGAGTCAGTCCTTCCATCTTTCCACTTGTTGGCTTATACATAAGTGATGAATAACACTCTACGTGCACTCACACCGTCAGAACAGTCACCATCTACAGGTACACTACCCCTCCGTTCTGATTTCCACATAAAGTGAAGTCTTTAAAAATGTGTAGATAAAAAAAAAACACAATGCTCTCCTTTACATCCTTGATGCCAATGCTCCTTGGATGGAGCTAAATCTCCCACCATCTGCGAACACATTCCCTCCCACATGCTGCTTGTCAGTGTAGGCGGGTGTCAACATTCTGTATAAACTCATGGAAATTTCTCTAACCAAAACGTGACATATGCCACAGATGGTGCTGGCTCTCCGTCAGCAGGTACAGTCTCGGCAATACCTTCTACACTATCGGTGTGTCAAATGATATACCGTCATTCAGGCAGTCTTCACTGCATTCTAACCAACATTCTCTAAGAATGCAACAGGTGAGATGTTGCTTTATTTGTCTGATGACAAACCACGTCATTGTACTTTTAAATCATTTTGTCCAACTCATGAAGCACAAACGCTTTGGAGACAACTACACACCAACATCCATCAGAGACTGAAGTTCTGTGTATTTCAGCACAATAGTTGGTCAGAAACGGGTCAAGCATGTGATGATGAGTCTGTGCTGAGTGAGCAGATTAGCCTACTTGTGCCAAAGCACACGTCAAATTTGTTAAGTGCCATTTGCATTTTACAGCATAGAAAGAGCCTCACAAAGGAAAACTTTCTACAAAAACAATCACAACCAGCACGATGCTGGGTATGTGCTGCCCTCTGCAGGCTTCAACAGGCATCATTCAAGGTGTAGCTCAGCCTTTATTAAACAGACCAAACCACACAGATGGATTAAATAACTACTTAGTAAAACACAACAGGCTGATTTTTATTCAATAACAACAGAACTTTGAGGGAATATGATTAATTTATTTTCCAATAAACATGTACAAAAAGTCACAACATTCAAGGGAGCACTCCATTGTGTTAACAGTATTTTCACAAATTCATGAAAAGCTAAACAAGAGCACGAGCCTAAGATACCATCTCTTATCTGCTTCTCTGTACATCACTCAAGTCTGATCTCTAAGTGATGACTAAATAGCCAAGTGTCCTAATAAGAGAAGCAAGAACTGTATAAATGCAAACTCTGTATTTAAGTCAAGCATAAAACTGAGGTTTTGTAGCGTCAGTGTTTTGTGTGATACTGTGATTGATATCTTAAACGTTGGACAGTTAAATCTAGTTAAATGACTAACACCAGATTATGGTTGTTGATGGATCAGGAGTTGTTTGTAAAGTTCTAAAGGTCAGTAGTGACCACAGGAGTGACTCCATGAACAAGTAATGTCGGGCCAAGGTCTCGACTCAACAGGTCCACCTGATGCAGGTAGGCATGGTAACGGCTTGTGTCTGCTGGAGGGCTCGGCAAATACAGGAAACGCACGGCTGGCTGAGGAGCACCATGTCCGCAAATCAGATTGTTGACAGCACAGATATACTGATCTGTGAGGTGAGAAGCATTGTTTGGAAACGTTTGGGTTCTATGTTCCTTCTCACCATCCTCATGTCTCTTTGTTCTCTCATTCTGTGCGGACTCCATCAGATTCCCTCTTCCTCCTCGTCTCTGCCAGTGCAGTGCCACCACATGGTCCCAAGGAACCATCTGCACTTGAGCTGCGATCCTCAGTTCCTTGAGCATCATCCGGAGCTTCTTCTCCTCCTCCTCTTCCTGCAAACTGCACCCAGCCTCCACACACAGGAAGAGGCGGAGTCTCGCCTGGTTCCAGGCTCGGGTCTCATGAAGTACGCAGGCCAGCTGCAGCAGGAACAATGAGCAGATGTCAACATAACCACGGCTGTCTGGCTGAAGCAGATTCAGAGGCCACACATCTATGAATGGCCCCGTCACCTTTCGGTGGCCTCCGATCTTTTTTCCAGACCCTAAGACTTCCTCCCGGTTGAATTGGTTAAAATAACGAGCCAGTGTCACATTCTTTCCCATTTTTACAGCATCGGCAATCACTGATACAAATTCCTCGGCGTCGAGGTCTTTGGGTCCCTCAGCGTCCCGTACACTAGGAAAGAAGAGGGAGCATTGCTCCTCAGGGTCTGTGGTTGAACAGACTGTCTCTAACCTTTGGGCTGCAGACAGGAGAATTTGACCTGGAAGGTGATCTTGAGGGGAGCAGTCATCATAGAAACCCAACACAAGGGTGTTCGGTCTCATCCCACCTGGATGCAAACAAGTGTAAGAAATGTGTGCTGTTAGGTTTGTAACTGTAAGACATAAGCACAGGTCAAGGATGGAAAACTGACCAGATCATGCAGCATTCAGATAAATCTGCCTACCAAAGCCTGAGATGAAAAGCAGATTCTGAACTCCGTGTCGGACAGAGTCAGCCAGGGTCAGGTTGACGAATGCCTTGATTTTTAAATGATCCACTAAAGACAGCCAGGCGTCGTAACAGCTCTGCAAAGGATCAAAGGGCAACTCATCTGCAGATCACACAAAAAACACACAAAGACTTGAGACTTCTAACAGGGAAAGAGAACCACCTCATTCTCATTCAGTGTGTGGATGTTTTGAGTTACCAATGAAACAGAGTTCCACTGCCGGGCAAAGTGTACAGGGGTGTATTTTGATTAAAGTATGAATGACTGGAGCGTTCTAAATAAGGTTGGTTCAGTTGGAATTATGCATCTCTGAACATCTCTGCCAGAGAATTTGGAACCTGTAGAAAAGCTTTTTTTTCATTTTCTCACTTTTTAGTCTTGTTGCAAAATCTCAACATTACAACTCCCTGCATATGAACTCAATACCATAGCTGTTGTTCTTCTTAAAGTCTGTAACTGCCAAGTTTTAAACATCCCCTTTTAAAGTTCTTAGTAGCTGAGTATGTACACCTAAAACGCTGTCTCTTGCCTACTCAGCTCTTACCCAGCACACCCAGCTTTACATGTCCCAGCACATAGAGGCCACTCTTCTTCAGGTCATTAATGAACGTCATGAGACCCGTTGAGCTCCGAGGCTTTGCAACCATCAGCAGCACCTGGGGCCTCCAGAACTTCACATGGTCCTTGCGCACGTCCAACATCAACAAGTACTTGCGTACCTAAGTGAATAAAAGATGGGGTGAAACGAATAAAAGTAGCAAAAACAAGTAATTCACGCAGACTTGTGCCACCAAATCGCTGTTTGCGTACCTGGTGGTAGATGAGTGCCTGGCTGATGTAGCCCCATTTGCTGATGGGCCCCAGATAGTGAATAAGCATCAAGAGCAGCAGCATGAAGGCGATGCTGACAAAGGCGTAAACGGCACTGATTAAGAACATCATGACCAGGCAGCCGAGGATGCCCAGAGTGCAGGTATGCCATGTGAAACAATAGAAGGAGGGTCTGTATTGTAAAAAAATAAAGAAAAGACAGAATGAGCTTCATAATAACGATTATGTGAATAAAATTAAAAACAGAACACCTAAATGAGTGTCATATCCTACGCTGTACCTGAAGTTTGGTGCAGAAGCCCACTCCAGAGCCAAACAGGCCAGGTTCACAGCAGCATAGACCAACAAGAAGAAGATGGTTACGACACCAGCAATGGTGTTCAATTTACCAGCAAACAGCACCACCTAGTGGAGGAATACACACATTAATTTGTCAGCTTCCATGACATTCAAAACACCTGTTAAGGATATAATAATAATAAAAAGGCCAAAATCACTAACTTTTGTTGATTTTTTTGTTGGTCACTAATGCTGATTAGTTCACAAAGGCAACAATTCTAGCAAGTGAGCAGGTGTCGGCACAAACACTACTTTAGTAACTGAGAACCATGCGTACAAACAATATAATTCACTAGATCTATATTACATGAGTATCTCCAGACCCCTAGAAGTCTCTTCACCCTATACAACCCATCATGTTAAACAACTTGATTTAAATTAGAGCCACACTGTGTCCATGTCTTTGCTGAAAAGTTTAAGAAACATTAAACCTAACAAACCTCGCTATCTCCACAACATACTGACACTAAGAGGCATGGTGGTGAAATGACAAATTCACTCACTGGTATAGCAGGACAACATTCTGCTCCGTCTCCCTTCAAGCTTTCAGTCCTCTTCTTTTGACAAACGTTAAGACAAACTGAATCGAAAACAATTACGCTCAAAATATTCTCCACCACTGAGAGGTGGGTAAAGGATCAATAGATCGACGAGTAGTTGCAACATTCAGTATAATGTCAACGGTGATGTAATTTCACACATTTTGTCGATTTTATTGTCTTCACTGCTAACTAGGCAGAATGTAAAAGGAAATACAAAAAAATTATTTGGGTGTGGAAGGCTGTTTTATGTTTAAACATCCAGTTTAATGTGGCATCTCTGCCTTTTTTTTGGGTGCTTCTTCTCTAGGTATTTATAAGGGTAATGGATTATTTTTTTTTTTTAACATGCAATGGTGAAAAATATCTGTTTGGAGGCTGACGACACTTACACAGGCAGACCTGTCTCCGTAGCGCTGTGTCAGCACTGGAGAACACTATAGCTGCACCTCATTATCATTCTGTTACAGAGGAAGAAAGTGCTCTGGCATGTCATTAAACCCACCACAAACGTCTTGGGTGGCGCTGTGGCCATGATGCGGTCACAGTGTTCCTACAAAATAATGATGGGGAAACTGTTTGGGTGGAATGTTTAGAGAACTGTCATTAAAATGGTTAAATCACCAAAAGACCCAAACAGGACTGTCCTGCTGCATGATGAAAATCTTTGTCAACATTTGCCATTTTCAGGTTGGAGGTGGTAAATGTTGTTTCCGGTAGTGAAGGGGATTTTGAAACAGTAAAGCACATACTGGATAATTAGACAAGATAGTAAAAGGGGAGGAAAAAGCCACATGAAACGCGCAGCAGAACCGACAGAGTCATATCTAAAATCTACATCCGCTGAGTCAGACTAGAAGGTGACTAAACAGTCATCATCCGAGTCAACATTCTGAACTGGGTCACTCACGTTACATGTGAAAGTACAATTTAAAAAGAAAAGGTCTGAGGGCCTTATTTGAGAGTAAGAAGCTCAAGCAGAGTCAGTCCAAACCTCATGCACAGAGAAAATAATTCTAACCACTCCTCATACACGAGTAATATCCCACCTGCACAAGCAACCAGGAGACAAGTACCGAGACCCAGGGATTCCCACTCTGAGATGTTTTCTTTGCCAGAGCCAGAACACCACCTGTAGGTTGTTTTTTTTTTGACATTAACAAAAGCAAAGTCTCTCTGTCAGTAATTGCTCATCATTGCAAATCAGATAACAACTGAGTCATCTTGCACTTGTTAAGCCAAACACACAATGAGAGGATTTTTTTCTTCAGAGAAAGTCAACACCGCGAGCCATCTGTTGTCAAACGATGCTTTCCAGATTAACATGTCTGCACAAGGAAAATGAGACATGATGAAATTAACAACAAGTGTCGGTTTCTCACATTGGAGATGGAAGCTCATTTTAACAGATGGCCGATTAATAAAATGTTGACTCAGCTTAAAAGACGACCAGCTGAGTTGGATGTGCTCATGTATGCTCTGGATCACATGTTTAGCCCTGATCTTAATCAAAACAATCAAGATCGGTAATTAAATCCTTTTCCCTACAGGAAAGGTCAAAGGCCGCAATACTTAAAGCCTGTTAATTAAAAAGCAAGCTGCTCTTTGCTATGCAATCGTTTAATGGGAAGCAGGATATTTGCTCAAGAATCTCACCGAACAGGTTGTCTTTGGACAGGGCATACAGTATCCTGGAGGCTCCTATAAGGTTACTCATTGCAGCAGACATGGCGGAGGAGTAGATACCAAGTGTCACCATGGGAGGCCATAGATTGATGTCGCCCAGGAAGCTGTAGTCTCTTTGGAGAAGGTAACTGAAGGGGTGATGGATAAAATTTCAGTCAAACATTTTGAACATAACTGCTTCACTACGGCAGATTAACTGTTGACAGCCGCACTTTATTTTACAAATGACTTGTCAGACAGCAGAAAGTGTTTAAAAACCAGTGACTGTAATATAATCGTGAACTGTGACACTTATAGAAACATTTCAAGCTGACTTGTTCTGGGTGTATTCAAGCATGTCGGATGGTGTGTGTTTGTTTCGTGTGTCTCACCGGTCACAAGACCACGCGGCCAGCAGACTAAGCAGATTGTACGTGATGAAAGATATAAGAACAGCTGCAAGCGTTCCTCTCGGGATGGAATAGCTGGGATTCTTCAGATCACCTGAGATACACAAGTCAAAAAGTCTCTCTTAATCTCAAGTATATTGTCAACTGATAGAGGTTCTGTCAGAGTTCAGCCTTGCCAAAGCGAGAACACCAAATAACATACATGTCTCCTAAAACAAGGGCAAGATCCAGTGAAGATCTGCATTTCTAGACATCACATTTTCTTAAAAATACTGCTGAGGGTTAGCACTTTGAGAGAACGTAACTGATGAATCAGTTGCATTCATCTGTGTCGTGAAATCAATTGTGTGCTTGTCAGTTGTTCCACTGTGCAATCAGATGATCCTCATGGCTCGTGATTCTCTTCTACTCTGAAATACCACGTTGCCATGTTGTATAATTACCAGGTTTCGCTTTCAAATGGTCGCCTTTCATTCACAAATACTTCACGTGAAGTAGAGAAATGCTTGGAAGCTTTGAAAATAATTGATTTCAGACATGTAATCCTGTTGCTATTAACTCAAAAAAAAACGTTTCTCTTTTACATGATAATGAGAATTACAAGTTTTGAACGATGAGGCTGATGAGGCATTTGTTCTGGGGGAGAGGGAGCAGATTCTGCAAGGCTTTTGTAGAATTCAACCCCTTCATTAGGACAAAGCTATTGGTTTATTTTTCTTTCTTGAAGTGACACACAGCTATTAAAATGTCCTTTAACAAATGTACTCAGTGAAGTTGTACCTGACATGTTGGAGCCAGCCATGATTCCAGTGCAGCCGTTGAACATGACAGCGAAAACTCCAGCGAAACTCATCATGGCATCCGTGCTGTAGTCTACTGTGTAACCGGCTAAAGGAAGTAAAAAGGAGTTTGGATCATTTTTACAGGTCAGGGATCACAAGAATTTCTGAAATGTTGGGTCAATAATTCATTTATTGTATCTACTTGAATTGATCAAAGTCAATTAACAAATAAAATCCGGTTCTGTGAAAGGTTTCTTTTACAAGTTAAACCCATTTTAAATAAGTTTAAAAATATCAGCACCTATAAAACTCCCAACCATCACATGTGACAGCATGTGCAGCACTCACAGAACAGGTTACCCTCCAACGTGTGCAGCCGGAAGCCGGTATAATTGGCGGTGCTCATGCTGGTGCTGTTTAGAACGGAAGTATCTGGCAGAATCACGCCAATGGGCCCCACGGTGAAAAAACTAATAAAGACAGAAGCCAGGGCTGTCACGACTATGATGAAGATAATGAAGGCGGCTTTGGCGTAGATGTGCGCTCCCACCTGTAATGACAAACCTGTTAAATTTAGCAGCTAATGACGCAGATAATACAATTACAATTCATACAATTACAATCTTCCCTCCATTTGTATAAGATTAGCTGACAGAAAAAAAGCCTCTTATTTTTAAAAAAGAATGACATAAAAAGACAACGATGAAGTCTCACCAAACAGACAATGAAACAGAGGAACAGCAGGACAGTGCTATAAAGCAGAGACCACCAGTATCCTGAAGGCAACACGTGATGGAGACCTGCAACAGCTGCAACACCCTCTGAGGGACAGTAAAACAGATTGAAATATCCATAAATTCAAACGGCAAGGTGTCTCATCATGCGGTAATGGACTACCTTTTGGGACTCCAAAGGTAGGCATGATGGCCTCAACCAAACCCAAAATGTAGAGAGCACTACCGCACACATTGGCAAGGAAAAACATGATGCCAATGCTGCCACCAAACTCCGCACCCAGAGCTCGGCTGATCATGTCTGGAAATGCAAGTTGAGGAATTTTTGACTTTACGTTCATACGAGCTAAGCATAAAAATGGCTAACCGTCAACCACCGATCAGAACAGCACCGAGGGGAACCTGGGCCATTAGTGGATAAAGCAAACCATGGGGAAACATTAAGAATAGGGACATTTTTTTCCCCCCTCAATCCATTAGTCAGGCTTAATCGCACACAGAAACCCAAGTGAGGCATTAAAACTACCGCATTAGTCTCTCTCAGCAATAAAAGGATACAGTAGGCACCTCCGGCATCTAAAGCCCCATTGGTGGAGATGGCACAGACGGAAAGCACGGTCATTGTGATGATGAAGTAGGCCACCAGAAACATGGCAATAGACTGGTACAGCCCTGCCTGACCCACAACAAACCCTGCAGGAAGTAGGAGGAAATCTTTTATTTATGTGTTTAATTCTAACTCAGGCCTTTAGCATTACGTACTACAAACAGCTCTACTCCAGTTCCTACAATACGGACACGACAGGAGGGTAAAAGTTCAGCTGAAATTATTTATTTAATAATTGATGGAAACAACTTTGAAAAATCTACTAAATTGGAATTTCTCAAGAACATTTGTTGCTTTCCTAAATTTGAGAATTTGCCGCTTTGTTTTACCTCGAAATCTTCACACTCTGGATAGTTCACTACTACTTCAAACAAGCAAAGGGAGATTTTTATCAATTTAATTCATTTTTTGTTATTGACGAACCAAGTAATTATTTTCTCCTTAATTGAAAGATTCAACAACAAATTTCTAAATAAAAATTGGTGAGTTTCCAAATAGGTGGCGACAATTTTCACCCCTGAAAACCAAGAAAACAGAAAGTGCATCGTCCCTAGTCTCCTTAGAGAGACACCTGTGGGACACCTGCATAGCTTGACACAAAGCATGTTGTCATGAAGACCTGCAGCGGCCAATGAAGCAATGGGCTAGTGAAATGAGGGTAACGCTGTACGCTTTTATTTTTGCAGGCCACAATTGCACTATGCCTTACATAAACAGCGTTTTCTAAACTGCATCCTGTACTGAATTTGCTTATTTTACCTGAGTCCTGTCAGTCATCTTGGTGAAATAATTTATATTTCCTGCTAAAATCTGTTACCTCAAAAATCATACTTTTCCATTTTCACAGATTACTAAACAGTATATGTTGCTAATTTTGTTTAAATGAATGAAATAAACCTCCATATGACCTTTGTTTAATCAACAAATTAAGTCTGTATAAGTACATAATGATATATATAACAAAACAAACAAACAAGGCTTATTTGTACTGTCAAAATATTACACTAGTGTAACTCAAAACCACATCTTTTGGTTTCCCCAGATCAATAAAATGATTCAATACTATTTAAAGATCAGATTTAGATAAACTTTATTGGTCCACAAGGGAAATCGTTTAATCACAGTAGCAAGCACAAAATAAATAATTATTATATAAGAATATACAAAAAAAGCAAGCAGGGGAAAAAAAAGAATACAATACAAAAATGTCCATATGTACAATTTTACAATTCTTCGTTCTTGTCCAAGTAAAGAAAGACAATTAAAAAAAGAAAATAAATACTACTGTAAACACTTGTGCAAAAAACACGAGTGGATGATTAGCGTGTTTCTTTATTCTTCCTTTTTTTTTTTTTGAATGAACACAACAAGTTTGGACCTATTTAATATTTTGGGGGGCAGCTAGTATTTGCACATTGTGGAAGATGTTATGATTTTTTATTTAATTATTTTTTAGACGATATGAACTGTATCCGGTGCTGACTACCTGACCTCCTGTAACAGCGGCTCCGTTCGTGCCACTAGCATTTAGCTCGGGTTAGCATTACCCACCTGTTAGCATCGACTCTCCCCGGGGGCCAGGGCAGGGTTTTTTTTTTTTTTTTTTTTTTTTTTTTTTAAGAAAAAAGAAATTGTATATTATCCTGTTGTAATTTTTGCTTTAGTACTTTTACACTCGCTCTCTCTTATACTCACCAATTCGCAGAAACACAACGACGCTAAACATGGACAGTAAGGTTGGGATGACCACCCCGAACACCACTCCGAGCTTCCGGTTGGTTTGCTCCTCGGCCTCTCGGTCGTCTTTGCCCATGGCGTGTTTGGGCACGTCGGTGTTCTCCGGAGCGGGACTGGTGGTGAGTCGGTAATGTAACAGGGGAGTTTTTTCTGTCATGTTAGATGCCTGAGTGATTAATTAATGCTAACTGCTGCTGTTGCCTCAGCAGAAGAGGCGCTCTGCCAGCCCGGCCTCTGCTCTGCTACGATGGTGAAGCTCGCAGCCGCCATTAACCCTCTGCACGCGCCCCGCTCCCCTGCGGCTGGTCATCACCTGCTGCTAATTGGGAAAGTGACGTGGCTTCCTGCTATTGGCTTAAGTGACCAGGTAGAGCTTCACCTTCATATCTCAGCTCGTTAGTTTAGTCAGGTCAAGTGGCTTTGTTACATAACACAACAGAAGTATTTAAAAGTGTGATTAAAACACATGTTCACAAGTTTAAATATTAATTTCAAGACCCTATTCTGTTCTATGCTATATAAATGTACCCGATTTATTTAAATATTTAGGCCCTACAATATTATATATATATTATTCAAATGAATCTAAGTTCAACACTAAAGTTAGAACCCCACACTGTTATTTGCTATATAGGCTTACCTAACTAAATGAGACCTTAGAAAATTCTATATGAAATACAAATTTATCTGACTTGTTCACATTTTGAGGTTAAGACCAGAGACTATTTCTTGCAATAGAAATTCACCTCATAATTTAAAATATTATAATTCGACCCTACAATAGTATATATAGAGTACAAATATACAAAGTATTAATTTTAAGACTGTTCTTCATTATATAGTATGTAAATTTGCCTGAAAATGGAAATATTTAGACTCTACAGTATTATATATATAAAATGCAAATATATGTAACAACCTACACTATTACATATAAAATCCAAATTTACCTGACTGGTTTAAATGTTAAGGTTGAGACCCTTCACTATTATTTACTATATCAATTCACCAAACGAATTTAAATTGAAAGGTTAAGACCAGGCAGTTTTATTTATTATACCTTTGTACTAGAGCAGTTTAAATATCAAAGTAAAGATCATACAATGTTGTGCTACATAAACTTACACAAACCTTTTGTTATGAATCAGACAGTTTATTGCATATGAGTTATACTGTAAAGCTTCTATAACATAGCCAGCTTTGATAGTGTTGCAAAAATTATTATCTTCAGTGCAAAATCTGACCATTTCGGCATAGAGAAATTGGCAAGGACACCCAGATTTCCTGTGTTGAAAAAGCAATACACAGGAAGATACACACCTCTGCAGCAGCAACACATTTAAAATAAAACTGTAAACAGGAGTACGATCTAAAAGTGTGATTAGATTCATACCGGAAAGGTATTGCAGTATGTTACAACAGTCTCCATTATTCTTAACTAAGTGCTTTTATATGCAGGAAGTTTTTTTTTTTATAAATCAGGTAATATGCAAGGACCTTCTAGCAGCATTAGCATAATGACTACTTTGCAAAACCTTTGAACCACTGATTAAGGAGCAAAACAAATCTTGCATGAAAATGTGAATCCAAACAACCAGGTTGACTTTTTGCTTGTGGCCACATGATCAGGCTGGACAACAACCTCCGACGGGAGATGAGCGAGTTGGATTTGAATAATTGCACATGGATTAGAGATTTGGAGAAGCTTGCTGCAGGCTACATCAAAAAGCTACGTGCCATTTGGAAAATCGTAGGCTTGGTTTTACAGGCCTACAATCACATTTAAAACTTCACTGCTTCCATGATGATTGACACAAAAAAGATCACCTTACTATGATACATAAAGTTATCAGTGATGCTTACCATAGCAGGGATATTGTTGCCCCTCTCTCTACTTCTTCAGCTTTAGTCTCACAGAAAAGGATGCATTTCTACTTTTATGTGAGCCTACAAATCATGCAGTACAAACACAGACTCTTCACAAGTGAGAATTTTGGGGAAAGGAGGGAAGATATATCGTTCCATCCTGCTGTTTTGCTTTGAGGCACTCCTTCTTTTACTGACTTGGGGCTCCAGAAGTGATGAACTCAACCTCCATTCTATGAAGAATTGTTATGTCACTGAGAAGTGCATCCATCTTCCAGGTTAACCATCAAGTGCTCCAGCTTGCCTGAGATCAGTTGGCTGTAGCTCAGCAGGACGGTTCTCACACTCTGGGTGCTTCGAGGAACACAAGATAATGATGGAGACATCACTGACCCCTGCTGGTCCAAACAGAAATCACAACAATTATAATTGTTCAAAAAAAAAAAAGGATAGAAGAAAGATTTTACCTGGAAACCAAATCACTTTCAAAAATGTCTTTGAAGAAATCTGCATAATTAACCCCCCAAAATGAGATTTATACGTGTGTGTATATCTCACATCTTGTACTTGTGACTTTTGAGAATGACTTGTCTAACTAGGAAAGTATGCACTGCTATCTTCCTCTTGTTCTTAGGAAGGAAGGCTCGAGGTCACACAGCATTCCATCATCACTCCCAGGGCACAGATATTCCAGAAGACCACAGATTTATGAGAAACCAGGATATTGCCACAACAGAGGAAACTGATAATGCCTCTGAATCTGATGCAAACCAGTGAGAGAGAAGCCCATCAACATGTGTTCACTCACAACGTGTGAATTTTCATCAACGCACGACGTGTCGGGATGTGTTTGTGTATGAATAACAAAGACAGACTGAGGCCAGTCGGCTCCGATTTGGTGTTCTGCACGTTGGAAAATCAAAAGTGAAAGTTTCTAAGAAGCACATGCTGTTTCAAAAACACTTCATTGTCTACACTTGTCCATATTTAGGACTTACGTAACAGTGAAAGATAGCTTTTTAAACTGTGATGTGTTTGCAAGACAGACATTTTGTAGTCAGATTTCCAGCTATTTTAATGCTAGTGTGTACTTTGATCAGCAACTCGGTGCTTACGGTGAGCTTGTTTGCATGCAATTTATCGCTGTGGCTGCTTCTTACACTCAGCTGAAGGTGTGTGAGTATGAGCAGGTAGTTGTTGATGTTGTTCTCCAGCCTCTGCAGTAGCGTGGCTTCACATCCTGCCTGTCTCAGGGCCCTTACACCCTTTACACCCTCATTAAGAAGCCTCAAGGATGCCACTATGTCTCCTCTCTTCTCCTGGTCCTGCAGAAACACACAAACACAGAAAAATAAGGCAAGTAGAAAATGTGTAACTCAAGATAAACTACCCGAAAAACAATTAAACAAGTGGTAAATCCACAGTGGCAGAGGATGGATTCATACACGTGCCAACGTACTGATTTGTTTTCCCAGGATGCTATGTGAAGCTCGGTGCAAGGTAGCTGAACAGGTGTGGAGAGAGTCATCGATCCATTACAGTTACTCTGCAAAGAAGGAGATGCGGAAAAGACAGATGACAGAAGCCAGACGGACAGACTGATGGGCGACTATAGGTAAGAACAAACAGTCAGAAGGATTAGATACAGTATCCCAGGAGGAGGCTGAGAGACGAAGTAACGTCAGGAAAGTTTATCTCAAAGCCACAGACGGTCGTATCCTCACCAGCGCATTGTTCATCTCTGGCACAATATTCAAAGCCCTCCTGGCAACTCTATTACACACAAACTCTATGGATTTGGTCTCAGCATCCCACACCTCAGAGGCTACCACACAGAGCAGCAGGAGTCCTGGAGGAACCCATAAACAGAGTGTGAAGCTGAGGCTCTGCCGTCCAGTTTCTAACAAGTCCGTTAGTATAGTCATAAATTAAACAGTTCAGACTCAGTACTCACTGCTTAAAGCCATGCCCTGCTCGCCCGCTCCTGATGAGTCCACATTTGTTCCATTAAGAGATATGCCAGGTGGAAAATGCCCTCTAGTGTCTCATAAAAAAAGGAGCTGGGTGTCCTTTTTGTCTTCTCACCACTTGATTTCCCACCTTCTCATTCAGTAGTGGGAAGTGCGAGTGTTATCTAGCCTGAGAGCAGGATGCACTCCAACTTCTCTGCCGCGCAGCTTAGCAAAATGTTAGAGTCTGAAAATGGCATTTCATTGATATTTGCAGGACTATTTTGCTTCTTGTTTGGTTTGGTTTTCAGGGAATAGCGTGGTTGCTGACCAAAAGGTTAATGATTTATGATTGTGATAGAATCCATGTACACAGCTGGCATCAAAACCACTTCTGCTGGAGGACATTTACTTAATTTTTTGTAGTCCAGGTTTGCTCTGGCCAATAGGAACAGCAGCTGGGGGTACATATGATTCTCAAAACTGTCGGAGGGAGTTTCATGGCCATGCATGTGGGTGTGTGTAAGCACTGTGGGTGTGTAGCCTGTGTGTGATGCCTTATCAGTCTGACATAATGCATGTACGTGACTCAGAGTGTTTATAGCATTTCAGACACCCACTAGTCAAAAAATGTCAGTGTAGCAGCAGATTGTTTTTAGATTTTGGTTCACAAAAGCACACAAAAGGTCCAAACTATTTTTTTTTTTTTCAAATGTAGTTTCTAACTTCTGTTTAAAGGATTTCACTTTTTCCCATGTATTCTAATAGACATGTGGGCTTTGCAGGCAGGACAAGGTGACATCACTGCCAACGTAATTACCCATCCCGGGATCGTTTAATGCCCTTATAGGCTGTATACATCACCCTGGAGGAGAGGAAAAGCACTGTTTTCCCGGATACACGCAGTCATCCATCGTGTTGTAATGCCTGGGGGTCGCAGCTGGAGGACGCGGTGAATCTTCAATTCAATTGCCATGTGGGGGGTTAAAGAGCTATAATAGCTGTCAAAGACATAGATAAGAGAAAACAACAGGGAATGCACCATCCATCCTCATTTGCAGACACACGTGCTGATCCCCATCACCTCAGTCTGGACAGTGACTGAGCCCCTGCCCTCCTCAAAGCGGTTTTTATTGCGTGCCATGATTAAGACGCATAACGCCTAATATTAGACCTTAAAGTGTTGGTGCATGTGTGGTGTCACACACAAGGGGTGAGGGAGAGAGAGAGTGGGAGAGAGAGAGGGGGACGCAGACAAAGAGCACTAAACATATGTTCCGTTTTTTTCCCCCCCTCTCCAAGCCTCCTCCAATTTCTGCAGACAATCCTGTTCACCGTTAATTAAGACGAATGCGCGCCACGGCTCCGCAGATAATGACCGGAGCGCCTGGATTTGTGCACACGAGGAGAAAACTGCGGGCCGTAGCGCTGACGGTACCCGCATTGCATCACGGACACGACACCCGGTACCCCGCTGTCTCCCTCCCACCTCAACAGGAGCCGATGAGGAGACCGTAGCATCTTATCATAGAGTTTCTGTGACTCGCAGCCGCATGCAGCCGCGCTCTCGGACCGCTGGCTGTTGTCGCTCAGGGTCTCCAAAGCCACCCAGCAGCTGCCTGCTCCGCTGTGCGCCGCTCCGGAGGCGCAAAGCCGGTAATTACGCGCCGTGTTGACAACTTTGGCGCGGTGCTGTAGCCTATGGATTGCGCATCAGCAACAGGCCAGTTTCTGGGACCTGCTGAGATTTCCCTCCGGTCGGGTGAAGTGTGATTCCCGAGAGTGATCCGCTGCCAGATCGCATTATCGATTAAGCGTGCGCTGCAACCTGTAGCTTGTGCGCCTCTTTATTTCAGTCATTATTCCCGCTAAGGCGCAATGGAAGGACGCAGCTGACGGTTTTGAATCCGTAGCCAGAGGAGGAGAGAAGAAGAAAAAAAAGAGAGGAGGAAAGCAGCCCCAAAGGAAACCGTGAGTATACTGCGCCCTGACAGGTTGGATAACTGTCTCTTTTCTCTCTCTCTCTCTTAACTATCAAATCCATGCGTCTATCTCCCCAACTTTGTCTATATCCTGCTCAAGGGCAAATGGTAATTGAAGGTCTGGTTAGGTTGTGTTTTGTTTGCCGGTCGTCTGGTTTCGTTTTTTTCTTTTGGCAATTTTTCTGCAGTTTGTGTATTTTGTGCCAGGTGCAGCTACCAGGAATAACCGAGAATTGAGAAACTTGCCACGCAAACCAGAAAGGGGCACAGGTGGTTGTACATCTTAATGCTGCGCACGAAGGACTCAAGGTCCTTGTAGTATTGTATAGCTGCATTACAGTAAAATATCTGTGTGGGAAAACGCACACATGCACCCCAAATATGTCTGGTTCAATTATTTTCTCTGTTATTAATTATTAAAAAACAACTTTCCTAACAATGGCACACAGTTAATTTAGAAATACACAAAAGTAAATTAAGCCTTCACTTGATTTTGATCACAGCCACATGATGCTTTAACCATTTCTTGCCAAGGTGACTATATCTCATGCTTGTTCATCATGTGGATGCTGAGCTCTTTCAGACAAGAAACCCACTGATCTTTGTCTTCAATGTCACACATCTTGTTTTTCCTCTTGTACTCTGGTGTCACACTGGCCTCCACGCACAGGTGGTACATTTCTTAAAAAATCCAGTGGAGATGGAGAGATATGGGTCAGTGTGCTGGTGCTTGGGGCTGCAGAGCACCCAGTTCCTCTGCTGTCGGGGCCGCGATAGCCTACCTCTGCTTGTCTTATGGCTGCCAACTCCCTGATAACACGAAGCTGGTGACACTCATTACCCTCAGTTACCTGAGAGGGACATGATGTAGGGCCACGCTGAGGGCCGGAGGTGCTTGTGAACACGGAGCGTATGAATAATGGGATTTGTGGGTGAAAGTGTGTGTTTGTGTGGATGTGGTTTTTTTTTGGGTGAAGTCACTCAGTGGTCTCTGAGGCCCTGGTTCATTCTGGTGCCTGTGGTCCAGTGCTTTGAACTGGTTGCCTTGCCGACAGCCAATCAGCAGCAGCCTTACGCAGGACTGTTTTATCTGTCAGCCAGTCAGAGGCCTCGACTCCCGGAGGAATTAAGTCTTTTAACCTGCAAAGGATCAGAGAATTTGATATTCAAATGCATGCTGGCCTGTGACCAGTTAAATTGGTTAATGCCATGCCATCAGTTGAAAGCGTGAATTCATCAGTGACCTGCTGCTGCGGTGGCACGGTGTCGTAACAATGAGGAATGAGACGGGTGACACCGCTGGCTTTGTCCTGTGAAAGTTCTGAACACCTCAAAATATAAACTTCCTGAATCTCCCATCCAATTGAAGGCGCATTGGCAAACATGAAGGGGTGTTTTTTTTTCTGGCTCCTGTCAAAGCAGCCGTGAATTCTTGGAACAGTGGTTATCTTTCAGGTGTGGGGCCCACTTGGCACCACTTCTTTCAGCGCAATAGATTTCACTGCCAGTATGTAGCACCTTCGAAAAGCCTTTAGTGAAAGCCCAGAGAGATGAGCTCTCACAGTATGATAATACATGTGTCAACTGAGAAAAGGAAATGATCTGAGCGTGTAGCAAGCCTTCATGTGTGAGCTTTTAGCGTTGGATACAAGCTCGCCTGAGAAGAGCTTCGGCAAGTGCACGCTGACATATACACACAGAGCAGTTTTATGACACATGAGAGGAGCGACGCACGGTCACACACACTCAACGGGGGATTGTTGTGGTGCCCGTGAGCACTGCAACTCACTGCACAATTGCCCCTCGTGGAGGTGTTTGGCGGCAAGTATCTGAAAACTGTGGTTCTCCTGTGTGAAATAAACCGGAGTATGAGGCAATGCATAAATTCTAACTAAATTTATAGTAGCCAGATGCACACATACACACAAACAGGGGCCAGATTAAAGGAAATATAAAGTTTCGTAATAAGGTGAAGGACCTGTATACGCTTCTGGATCAAACTTAGTGCATCTTTGCGTAGATTGTAGAAATCTGTGAACTACGAGAACACCAACCTGTCGGGTGATATTGTGTAGTGTGGTGCACTGATGATAACATTGGAGAGCACTGTGTAACACAGTTCTCCATTATTGTGTATCTGGGATCAAATCTTGTGATTTTGGCCCCGATTGCTTAAATTCACATACATCAGTAGAGCTGCAATGAGTAATCAGTTTGTTATCAACTCTTTAACTAATATTTTGCTTATCAGTTAATGAGTTTAAGTTATTTTGGGGAATAAAATCTCTGATTCCAGCTGCTTTAATTTGGATATTTTCTGGTTTCTTTCCTCGTGTTGGACAGCAAACTGAATATCTTTTGGTTGTGGACAAATCAAGACATTTGAGGACGTCATTTTGGGATTTTGGAAATGCTGATTAACGTTTTTCACCATCTACTGGCATGCTACGGACTAAACAAATAATCTATTCATTGATAAAATAATTGAAATGTCATGAATGGAACGGAAGTAATCGTCAGCTGCAGACCTCAGAACATTTTGGGCCTCTCATGCATGAAGGCGGCGGCGCTGAAATGATCGACAACATAAGGTTTTTGCTTTTATTTGTAATCTGATTGTGCGTGCTTCTGTATATTGTCTTTATTTGTCTTCTTGATAAAGTGTCAGTAAATGCCGCCGTCACTGGTGGAAGAATGAACGGAGCCCGACGGAGAGAGAACAAAATGTGAGAAATGTTTCCAGCCTTTACATTCTGTTCATTGTTACAAGAATCCATCATCCAGTAATCACTTACACTCTCCCCTCCAGATCCTGAGTGTGTATGGGCTTCATGCTTCAAAGAGACAGAGAATTACTGTCATTATTGCAAAGATTGCATCAACGTGAAAATGTTTTACATTTTAAAGGGACAATTCGGCTGATTTTGGCAAGTTCAGTTTAATTGTTACGGAGAGCGCCGCACAGCCTGCGAGAACAGGGGCTTGTTTTCTGTGACTCTCAGAGGAGCTCTCTAAAGTCTGAAAAAAAAATCACTGAGATGATGTTATCAGGGTTATCTTACGTTATGCTTTGAGATTTATAACAGAAAGTCTGCATCATAAACTGAGGCTGCCCCTCAGAGGATGTCGGGCCTAATTAAATACACTAATGAGTTGCTTTGTAGGAAGCATGACTCCAGCTTTTTGAACACAACCCAAACATGCTTCAATCTGTAACCACTTCTCTGTACACAAATGGGTGTAGTAGTTTATTCTAATCTACCTATTCTGTTTAGCACAACGTTTTTGTTCCATCACATTGCATCTCTGCAACAGAATGGACATCATGAAACAACCAAGAATGCACAATATTGGAAGTGATCCTGGGCAGATGGAGAGCGGTCAGGACAGTCAGTATATGACACACTCCTGCAACGTAGAGAGTCGATGAGGTTGTCGACGCTGCTCGTGGAACGTTGCCGCGCTCTTCCTGAAGGGCTCTGTGAAGTTAGTGGACACTCTAATCCATCCAGCGCACCGCTTGGCCAATTGTCTGTTGTGCCATGTTGTCCGAGATGATTACTTGGACGCCGAACGGCGAAGCTTTGGACATGCAAGTGTCTGGAGTGAGCCCAGGCAGCATCCAGCAACCTGTTCTCGTATTTCTCTGGTTGTCTGTGTGGCATCGGGTCATTTGAATAAAGCTGCATTTGGAGGCTACAGTCACTGGTCACGCTATCTGATTATTGTTCTTTAAAGGCAGACCGGACTTGGATGTAGATTAACCTAATGATTCAGAGTGTGTCACCACTTGGACAGCTCAGAAGCTTTTGGTGCACAATTTCTATTATATTCAACAA
The DNA here is from genome assembly GCF_000690725.1 of Stegastes partitus. Taxonomy (NCBI): domain Eukaryota; kingdom Metazoa; phylum Chordata; class Actinopteri; family Pomacentridae; genus Stegastes; species Stegastes partitus. Next base: position 215,757 of record NW_007578699.1, read on the forward strand.
CAGAAATGACATTTTTTAAAACTTTTCTCCAGAAATTAAGACCATTTGCATGCTGCCTTTATATTTTCAAGTGTAAATTTAAAAAGCCTTAATGAGAAATCAATGACAGAAATTACAAACGTTTTTAATGAAGCACTGGAGCCACTTGTGCTTCTTCTGTTCCGGGACTGAAGTGGAGTAATGAAGGTTAAAGAGCCATTGTCGCCCATCAGCTCACTTCCACCGTCAATGAGGGCTGCAGATAATGAAACACAGATGAGATAAACGTACTATGGAGTCAAATATTGCCCTGACTACGTCTCTTTGTTCAAACGGACAGGCTATTGTAAGGTTTTCCTTCCTGACGTTGATGGAGCCATAAATCTAAGCCCACCATTAGTCATCACACTTGATCAATCCAGCGATGAGTCAAAGCAGAGGACGGCTGGAATACCACGCACAAATAATAATAATAATGATAATAATAATAAAAAGAGATGGCACGTTATAATTTGCCCAAACAATCACTGAGTGCACCTGCAGCAGCTTTCGCACAAAAAAAAAGCACTTAAAACATCACCAAGTCCAGAAAGTCCAGAGAGAGAGACAAGCAGCTCGGTGATCGTGGAGGAGGGAGGCGGTGTTTCTCAGTCCGACCGCACCAGCGCTGCTCCTCTCTGCTGCTGATGCTGCTGCTGCTGCGAGCCGACAGCCGGACTCTGGACGCTCATCTGGCGCACAGCGAGGCGGCGACGCTGCTCGGCATCATGCAGGAGGACTCATGATCAGAGACCTGTTACACTCTTTGCACATGTGATGGCAGGCGGGTCCTCCTCCTCCGCAGATTAATTATCGCGCTCCCTGAGTGGCTCGGATTTGGCGTCTTAATGAGGATATTGCGACAATGGTGAAGGACAAGGCCGAAAACCGGACGCTTCAGTACCAGCAAACTTTGGTGAGTTTCGGATGAGGTCATAGATGATGTTTTCAGTCATGTGTGGGGGCCTTTTTTTTTTTTTTTTCCCTCCCTTCAATGCTCCGAGTTCCTGCAGTGGAAAAGGCTGGAGGATGGGAGACACAGCTGCTGCCTGCTCAGCTGTGTCCTGGAGGAGGATAGGAGGAGACTGTGCAGCTCTTGTGTTCAATATTACAATGCAAAACCAAATCAGATACCCCTCTCACTATATATTTACATATATATGTATACACTGAAAGGTTAAAAGTCTTTCGGTGAGCTCTCCCTCCCGTCAGCTCCCTCCTTGATCCACAGGTGTTGCATCACTCTCAGCCTGCACCCACCCTCATAATTAAATCTTAACCAATTTGGGTTTCACCAAAGCATGTCCGATTAATTTGTTCAGCTTACAGAAATGCACAGTCTGCAATCACTTTACGTATGGCCTAATGGGTCATTATCAAAATGTTAACATCCTTGAAATATAGATTAGCACCCCGGTCTGCCCACTGATCTCTAACGTATTTCACTCACGTCCAGCATTTTGCTTATCTCCTCTACTTGTCCTGCAGATCTTGTCCCCTCTCACCCATTCCTCTGTCATCTTCCTCTCTTGCTAAAGTGCCCCCTTACTCTTGTGAATTAAAAGTGGAATGTTTTTGAATTTTAATTGCCTCATGCACCAGTTTTTCCCCCCTACTCATGTCATTGCAGGACTGACAGTGATGCCCCGAGGCACTTCACACAGGGATAGCTATATTCAGATAAAAGGACACACCGATAGGCAGGCAGTCTGTCTGTCAGGCAGGCAGGCAAAGCAGTGAATTAAAAAGTCATCCCACACTGATTTGGATGTCATTGACTGCACTTGTCTCTAATCTTCTCTCCTCCTCCTCTTTATTTGCACGCATGCATGTGCACGTGTGCGCGCTTGCAGGACACGAGATCTGCTGGTCAGTCCGTCCTCGTGTAGATGCGCCGGGCCCGAGTGTTACAAAGGTGTTTTTCTGCTCCTGTTGGTGTGACGATCGATGCCGTGCTGTGTGTCTCAGTGTAAAGATCAATAGTAATGTGAAATGGCAGTCGGCGTCTCAGAGGGTTGGAACGTGCTGTCTACCTCCTCCGTCTTCTCTGACCAGCGCGCTCAGATCAATGGCTTTATCATTCACTCCCTGAATACCAGTCCATTACCCAAAAATAGATGCATGCGTGCCTTGTGCGTGCCTCCGTACATGCATGCGAGGGTGCAGTGTGTGTCCCGATGCTTCTTTCAAAGTGCAAAGTGGCAGCACTATTCATCAGATACCTGCCCTGAGGTGAAACGTAGCATCTGTGCTCTTCTTTTGGGAAACTGAATGATGTTTAGAGATAGAAATAAAAAATTTGAGAAAAAAGGAAGAAGAAGAAGAAGAAAAAATCAGATAAGTAAAGGCTCTCAGAGTTTCTTGCAGGTGTAGCTGCAGTCTAAAATTGGATTCTAATGTTGACAAGAGGATCCTTTGTGTTTCATTGTTTGCCATCAGCAAGATTCAGAGGATTTTCAGTCATGCGTTTGCTTGGATTCTGGCAGCAGAGGAATTGGTGGCGGAGCAGGACTGAGCAGATGACATGGAGCAGATAGAGGAATATAGAGATCTGTCTGATAACTTCTCCGGGAGGAAGAAGCACAGAAATGTCATCTCTTCATTTATGCTATTGTACTCGAGAAATGCCATTTCCCTCCAGTGTTTATACATTTCTGGAAATAATCTTTTAATGGAGCCTGCGACTGATAGACTGTAGTGTTTACCAACACAATGGGACAAAAATAAACCTTCAATTTATGGCTCCCATTGATGCTGGAGTTGAACAATCGCTGCGCGTTGCTGTGACAATGTGACATTAAGATAAAACGTGGCGGTTATCGCAAACGTGTATAAATGATCCTCAGGACTGAATAATTGATGTAATTATGCCGCAAATGGTCATGTAATGGTCACATTTCCCATTAAAGCGACCATAAAGAAAACAATTTTCTGATATGTAAATGATATCCATTCATGTATTGCGCGCTGATGCAGCACCAGCCTGATTTCTTGGAAACTGCTTAGAAAGCATTTCACAATCCCCACCAACTTCTCTGAGCTCATTATCCAAAGGAAAGAGCAAAACAGAGAAAACAAGTTATTTATAACCATTAAGATATTCACGGGAAAAAAATCTGTGTGAGTGACCTCGCTCCTTTGTTTTAGGCAGCAGCCATTGTTTACTGTGGGGAGATGCAGGAGGGATCCGTAAACAGCGAGTGACAGTTGGAAAGCGACCAGGGTTTGGCGCATGGGTCACTGGCTTCTACAACTGTCAGGTGCACTGCATGCCGGGACAGCGGGCAGCGGCTGTCAAGGCTCCCTGCTGTCTCCTGGGATGGAGGAATGGAGCAGGTAAATTGGAGAAGAGGCAGGTCAGAGACTGCAAAGAAAAGAAACAGAGACAGACGGTATTGTGGTGACTAGGTGCCGAAGTGTTGCAGCCTTCCATCTGAAGCCCTTTCAAAAGCTTTTTTCAGAGGTGTGGGTTGTCTCAATGTGTCAGAAGGATCGCGTGTGTGCATGTGTTTTCTCTTTTCAGAAGCGTGGGCAAGTTTGCTCCGTAGGTCCTGCATGTGCAGTTGGTTTATGTGTGGGAGGGAAGGTACTGCACCTACGCTCTTCTACACACACACACACACACACTCTGTTAAGTGAGTGCGTGGTAAGTCTCTGTCGGAGCAGATGTTAGCGACAGCATGCTCATGTCCTTCCAGCAGCAGGAGGCTTGAAGATTTGGCTGTTGCGAGGATCAAAGTCTTGATCCACCTGAGGAGGAAAAGCCACCACCCCCCCCTCACCACAGGGCACTGCAGCACCGCAGAAACACAGCACACATGCTGCCGGTCTCTCTTAAGATATGCATGTGCGTATTTGTTTCTGCTGCACTGACAATCAGGACAAACCAATGACAAGATCTAATGCTCACTCTCATAAATCTCTTTCAATATGTCTGTGGCTGATGAATATTTAAAGCCATACTACTGCAACATTTTTATCCGCACGTGGTGGTGCACCAGAAGAGAATCCAGCCTTGTGTTCTCTCAGTGAGACCAAGTGTCGGGAGCTGGTTTAGCCAATGTGGATTTCCAGACTACAAAAAATCAATATGTGCATCTGAAGCATTTTTATTTCTACATAATGAATACTTGTGCATATATTTAAAGGGTAGGATATAATAGCACATATAGTCTACACATGCAGTTATTTACATACTGTCAGCTTGCACTGTGCAGAAATTAGACACAGAACAGCAGTGAGCAAACGCTGTGTCCACAGAAAACTGGACTCACCAGTGTGAGATCTGTTGCCTCTCTTCTCTTTTGTATTTTCTGTTGTAAAGTGTCACAGACCAGTTGGGTTGGTAAATATGAACATGCTGCTTGCGGTTTGCTTCTGTCACTATGAAGGATTTCTGAGTTTTACGAGTAATCAGTGTTACCGTACCTCTCATTGCCATTAGATGGAACTAGGATATTTGAACAGGATTCACATGTATATGTTGCCGTAGTACACACATGCACACATGCACACACACACACACACACACACACACACACACACAGAAGCGCTGTCTCCTCAGGGGGGTCTAGTTCCTCATAGTCAGCATTCTGTCCGTTCTCCCACACAGAAGCTGGCTTGAATCCATTTCGGGTCCTGTCACTTCCAAATAGTGCTGTTACCTGCACACCACTGAACAGGCCACTGCAGAGGCTGCGGACAGAAAAAAAAAATCTATCTCATTACATTCCACTCTTAAAATAGACCCTACTCATTGCACTGTGTTCGCAAACCAAGAGTATCATTTCAAAAGAGCTTAACGGCCATTGAAAACGTTAGAATCGTTGCACACTTTGTTTAAAACCTCCCAAGAGAACGTGGAGTTAAAAAAAGAAAAGAAAAAAGAAATTGAAGAAATAATGAAGGAAAATGAAAAAACAACAATATTTAACCAACAGCAGAGGAAAATTAAAAATAACAACATGAAATATTTAAAAATGTAGATAAAATGATAGAACAAAATACACAACAGAAGTATTTCTAATGCAGAGCAGGACTTTTAGAGTTATGATGGACTTGTGTGTTATATTATTGTTCTCTTGCTGCTGCTGACAAGTATCATATCGTTGATGGATGAGCATGTAGTAAGGTGTCCTAATGCTGTAGCTGATTGACGTGGAGATAATTTAAGGTACTTTACATTTTGATGGATATTTGCTGCATGCCGTTCTGATCTCTTTACCTGCATTTCTTATGTATCGCTCTACTGCAACTATCTGTTAAAGGCCAAATGCCAAAAATAAAGATAAATAAAAATCTACTGAGTAGCTTGTAGCTGTAGTTAGAATTTGAGCTGATTTTATTGTTTTCGTTACTAAATAATCTGTCAATTCTTTCCTTGCTTAAAAAAATATACAAATCTAATCTGCAAAATATCAGAAAATAGCAAAAAAAAAAAATAGCTTAGCACAGCCAGAAGCTTGTTTTAGTCACATCGACAATTCGGCAAAGAAAAGCGGCTCACATTTAAAAATCTGGAGCCACAAAATGACTCAGATAATTAATTCATTATAAAAATAGTTGCCAATTAATTTTCTGTCGAGTGACTAATCACTAAAGGCAGTAGTTGGTTCAACTGCTGTCAAATGTAGAAGACAAATGTTGTATTAAATAGTCACATTAAGCGGACTGCAGCTCAGCAGGTAGAGCAGCTCGCAGGTTGTCCATTAACTGCAGGATTGGCAGTTCAATGTCAAACTATCCTTCAGCAACACGCTGTTGACCCCAATTGTTCCTGATGGAAGACGCTGTCATCCTGTGCGTGAACAGGAAGCGTCGTGGATATACAAAACGCAGGGAAGTACAAAAGTGTCACAATAAAGTGGAAATAAATGCAGCGCAAGTCCCTCAGAATTGTATTTCAGTGTTTATAATTGGACGATTTAAAGTCAGTATAGAGAAGTAACAAACACGCTCTGTATTTGTCACACCACAGAAAAATGTGCTGTTAAGCACTCTGCCAAATTAAGCATTTAAACCTGGCAACAATACAACAGTACAACAATTAGTTTTACAGATCCCTCTTAGAAATTACCCTCCAATGAGTGTAAGTTGCCAGATTTCAGCAGGACAGAACGGATGATGACTGGAGAGGGAGATAGCTGTTCAGCCCCATTCAGTAGCAAATGAATTACCCGTGAATCCCACTAATGAAAGTTTTTCAAATTAACAGGTGTACAATGGTGTAGCAGAAACAGGTTGGTGGTGATTCTCAGCTCTCCGTCAATGTGGTTCTTCTCAAAAGGAATCCAGTAAGAAGACCTTGACATCCCCAGAGCCAATGGTCACCATGACAACGCAGCACAGCCGACCCCTGCACCTATCCCTGCAGGTGGTAGACCCTCCTGGGTAGGTGCTTTGTGCTATTTCTTTCGGCTGTGGATGAAGGTTCGGCCACCAGACGCTCAGTGGTGAGGTCTCCTCCCAGGTCTGGCTCCAGGACGGAGCCCCAGTCTCTCTCTATTCCAAGTGAGGTGTCAAAGTTCCATCTTTGCCAAGTCAGAGGGGTCTTTAAATAGCTCTTTGTCTGGCACCTCCCCAAGGATCAGTTTGCTCTGAGAGATCCTACCAGAGGTTGTTGTCCCCAGCAACATAACTCCATGGATCACAGGGACACACAAACCCCTTGACCGTGACAAGGTGGCGATTTATTGGGGGTCTGAGTTGGACGGCTTTCCATTTACCAGCCCTCACCTATGGTCAAGACCTCTGGGGCGTGACTGAAAGAATGAAGTGACGGATACATGTGGCAGTGACCCCTGTACGATGGCTGGGCTGAGCCTTAGAGATGGAGTGAGGAGCTCGGACATCTGAGGGGAGTCGAGTCGCTGCTCCTTTGCATTGATAGGAGCCAGCCGAGGCGGTTTGGACATCTGATTAGGATGCCTTCGGGGAGCCGTCCGTTGGAGGATTTCCAGGTACGTCCTACCTGGAGGAGATCCCAGGGGAGACGCACATTATCCTGGAGGGATTACATATCTCATCTGGCCTGGGAATGCCTCAGGATCCCCCTGGAGGAACAGGAAAATGTTGCTGGGAGAGGGACTGCCCCGCTTAAGACCAACGCATGCTTTCCACGTTTGCACCTCATCCACAAGGGTACGCATGACCTAAATTTTGTCATCTACCTAAATCAGCAAGGATCTGCGGGAGACTGTTTGCAACACAAGCGCACTAAAACAAATGTTTGATCTGAGGAGCGAACGTGACAGAAGATAATTAACAGTTTGTTGGTTTGTTGTTAGTTGGAACTGAAGGAGTATCCGGAGCGGACTTCGGCGGAGCTTTGGTTGATGCAGACTTTCCGTTGGCGGGAAGCTCTGAATTCTCAAGAAATCCTGTCTGACCAGTGTGCTTGAAACACCTCAGGAAAGAACACTGACACAGTTTTACAGCTCAGTCTGCAGGTAGCTGGTATATCCTGGTACGAATGTGCGTTCTTCTGTGTTCAATATGAGGGGACGATACGACTGCTGTATGAACAGAGCCGAGCTTTTAGCGTCTGTGGCCGCAGAATGAACCAAACCCTGGATAAATGGAGGAAAATGAATGAAAATGGATGGGTGGAGATTGAGCTGTTTTGCAAATTGTGGCATCCAGAGAAGATGCTGGGTAAAGACATAGCTGGCTATTCGACTACAGGCTGCAGTAGATGTATTAACCTGTCTTTAAGCATGAGAGCCACTGATGCATTCGAGTCTTATAATGTTAGTACTGGGTGAAGTGGTCATTCAAAACATGGTTTCAGTTGTGCATCATTTATAATTTCATTTTTTAGAGAAATTGCCTGCCTATAAATGCCTGAGCTATCTAACTGTCTAACTAAACTCCTATAACATTATATGACTTGTAATGGGTTTAGAAATACATCTCTACATTTAAAACTAATGTGCCTAAATGTACTCTCTTCCCATCACAAAGAAAACAAAAAGTCTTACCAATACCTTTACATGTTGTGTGTTTTACGCTCACAAAACCACAGACAGAGATGTCTTCTTCCTCCCGGTAACGTTCTTTTTTTTTTAAACCTGTTGCAAACATAATCTCTGTGGATGAGTGTCATGTGGATGATATATGCAAAACAAGCAGCTCGCCCCCCTCAAGTCTTTTCCTGACAAGATGTCACTCGCTCTGCTTGATGCTTCTGTCTCCTTAAAATCACCCACGACTCCCTCAAGCCTCCCCCATCCTTTTGCGCCGCTTATTTCTAGCCTGATCGCGGCGCGTCGTGGTGTATTTTCACCTGTCTGGGTTTCGCACACGTGCACAAATCTGCTCGACTGCATCAAGGTTCTCCGCGGCGTACGTGAGTGAGAAGCACTGACTCATGTTCGGCTTTTCTAAAAGCAGCCTCCACTACCTGTGTTAATGCAAATGTAGACGGCGGGATGAGTCAAATTTGTCACTTCCTCCTCTTAATTCAATTTTCAGTCTTCGTCCCTGAAGGGTACAGAGTTCAGATTAGCTCGAGTGCTTTAGTCGTCCTGTTACTCCCCTGGTCTCATCAATACACACTCAGCACGCACTTAAGTAATCACACAGCCACAACAGTATGTAGGAGTTTAAGGGTCTAAAGCATCCATCATTCTCCCTGAAGTGATGGCTCCCTTCACTTTAACAACAACAAAAAAAGAGGAGATTGAAATCAGCTTATGAATATGTATTAATAAAAAGAAGCAAGGATGAAAGTTTTTCGATGTTCAAGCTTTCATCATTAGAGCGTCAAATATTTGTCCTTGCTGCCTCCTCACTGTGAATAAATTATCCTGCGGGGATTTGCTGAATAATAAGGACCTTTTTTAGTTCATCTGTTGTGCTAGGCTTGCACATGGTCCGACTTAGAAAGGTGGCAGAGAGAGTGATGTAGCAGTGAAGTGGGGGGTCTTACGCAGTGGAGAGCTGGTGGGAATGTGGTGCTGTTCTTCTTGTTAGAAAAAAAGCCGGTGGGTGAGCCTGTACAGTAAGCAGCACTGTTGGGTGAAGTGCAAGTTGTAGTAGGGAGGGCTGCAGCTTTTCGTACATACAGACTTGATAATCCGACCCTGAACAATCCAAAAACCTTGCTACATGAACGGAAAATAGCCTTAACATACTGACAGCCTTGGATTGACAGGACAGTAGAGAGAAGGACCTGCAGCAAATGGCCGTGAGCTGGATTCAAACCCACGACCGCTGTGTTGGGGACTATAGCCCCAGTACATGGGTCGCCAGCTCAACCACTTGAGCTATAGCAGCGGCCCAGATTTACTCACCTTTGATGGCAACCAACGGGGCTGTGCACAAGTGTGAAATCCATGTGTGTAGTGTTCTAACAATACACTATAAACAATGAATATTAGCAACAAATGAGCCTTCAAGCATCAAGCCCTCCTCGTATCTCGACCTCCGTCTTGACTATCCCACAGCCTTGAAATCCGACATAAAAGAAGGTTTTATATTTACTGTCGGATTATCGAGTCACGACTGTATTTGGTAGTGATGGGTCAGCTTTTTAAGAAAAAGAAAAAACATATAAAAGAATCGGTACACCTTTCATTACTGAGATTCCCTATTTTTCCAATACTTGTCATGTCTTCCTTTATTTCTGATGACAGACTCAATCCTTCTCGGTATAAAGGAAGCCAGTGTTTACTTTTAATTTCTGGGGAGATATTCTTCCTTTCTTCAGAGACGTTTTTTTTCCACTTTGCTGGAGGGATTTTGTTGTTCTGTATTTTTCTTTAAAATACCGCAAAAAAAACGTTTGATTGGATTCAAGTGCAGCTGACATTTTTTGGCCAGGTCATGCTTTTTAAACTCCTGTGTTATTTTTGGATTAAGGATTGGTACCATGTTGAAATAGTCCTCTTCTGCCAAGCCTCTACAGACTAGGAGTCATCTTGTCAGCCAGTATTTTGGTTTGTGCACAGAGAAGTAGAAGAGAAGCCATCTATAAATATCTCTCCGACACCTTTTGCACTCACGCAGCCCATTTCATCGCACTCCCACCGCCGTGCTTCACTGTAGGGACTATGCATTCGCTGCGTTAGATCCTGGCCAGGTTTACTCTAAACATGCTGGACCCGATCTGAGCCCATCAAAAATATCTTGACCAAAGAATGTGCTGCCAAGATTCATCAGGCTTCTTTTCATGTTTTCTTGTTTTTAAAAATAGAGTTTATTCTTGCAGTTTTGTGCCAAAGAGCAAGCAAGTTTTTTTTTTTTTCTTTCTTTCTTTGGATGCTGTCCGAGAATGACGTTATGTAATATCCTTGGTAGTGTATGAGCTGTGTACAATGATGGTTGACTGTTGATGCAGTGGAAATGTACTGTGTGTGTGTGTGTGTGTGTGTGTGTGTGTGTGCGCACCTCAAAAGCATAGAGGTCATCAGAAGTTAATCAGAATGCAGTCATAGCCATAAAACCCATAGAAATACACTGGAACTCGTGGTTCTGGAGCTACATTTCTCATCATGCCTCCCTGACAGTGCATTGGAAAACCTTTTTTTTTTACATAATTAATATTTACCTGAGTCTATCTGGTCCGTAAATGCATACATTTTCTGACCACGTGATCGTAGGAACCTGCATTTCTACCAGTGTTTTCGTGCAGAGTGAGTAATCCCCTGTGAGTAACCTCCTCTGATTAACGACTAAATATAGTATAATACAGACATGGCTGTATCTCAAAAACTACAAGGATTACAGTGCCTATAAAAAATATTCAACCCCTTGGAAGTTTCCCTCTTTAAATACTTTTCAATGCTGAATCATGGACAATTTTAATTTGACAGTTTTTCGACAAGAATATGCAAAAATGACAAAAACAGATTTGTAAAAGTTAATGTAAATTAATTAAAAGTATAAAAGGTAAAATAACTGGGTTCATAAGTGTTTACTTTGTGTTTGGTAGATGCACATTTTGCTGCAATTGCAGCATTGAGCCTGTGTGAGTAGGTCTCAGTGAGCCTTGCACATCTGGACACTGCAAGTTTAACCCTTTCTTGGTTATACCCGTGTTTAGTTTGGTGAGTCGCTTTAAAAGAGGTGAATACTTATGCATTCCTTTATTTTATATTTTACTTTTAATTAAGTGGCATTGTTTTGTAGAAATCTTTTTTTCACTTTTGCATGACGAGTCTTTTTTTTGTCAATTATTGTCAACAAATCTGAATTACATTGACCATGATGGGAAAAACATCAAAATGGGGTGAATACTTTTAATGGGAACTGACTGCAAACACCATGACTTTTAATAATATTTGCTTTGATTCAGTGCAAATCTGATATCTAGCAAAGCAAATTAATGTTTTTTAAAATCATCGCTTGACAGTTTCCATAGCAGATCTGGTATTTCCACCTAACATTAGTGGGATTTTTCCTTAACACACTAAAAACTCAAACTAAAAACAGCCATTAAATAGATACAGAAGCTGTTGGTATAAATACTATATCAAAAGCCCAACAAGTTGTCTTCATGTTGCATCCTTCCGTATTACTATCAGTCGTGGTATACGAGTAACACGTAAAGGGACAGTTGTGTGGTCATTTACCAATAATAGATAGAAAGTTAAAAAATAGTCACAAATATGCATCTGAATGTGGAGAATATTTAAAATAATTGAAGGTAGATGCTCCTCACGAGCTTCCCCATATTAACCCATATATGTCTGAGTTTTTATTTCAAAATAAATTTTTAAAACAAAAACAGTCTCAGTCCAAATTAGCACCATTCTCAGGAATAACCTTTAAACAGAACACAGGGGAACCAGAGATTTCTTTAGACAACAAGGTCAGCATCGGCTGTAATTCTGTAAACTGAAAGTAAAAAGAAAAAGAGCAGCCTCAGTTTCCCCTTCAGGATAAAGCACAATCCTGGAGTTTTCAAACCAAAACAGAATCAGCAGTCGTCCCAAAAGTCCCAAGAGCTGCATGGACGCGATGGGTAAATATAATTAGAGATGTGCATTTTAGAATGAGAGCTTATTATAGCCTCATTGACAGAAAGCTCCACCTCCAAGTGAATAAGCCAGTACAAAAAAATCTGCCATTTTCGATCTGAGCAGTTATTTTTACTTCATTGCTCTCGCATTGTTCAAACAAGACGAGAGGAAAATTATCATTTAAGGCCTCTTGGATTGACTGACAGGTGACTTTCAGAGCCAGCCATGATAGCCGCCTACTTAATTCGGGCTTCCTGTCCTTTTTGACCAACATATCTTGAAGTTTTTGACACAAATTTTGTGTGTCAAACACACTTTCTTTCTCGCTGTGCAACCATGAAAAACCAGTCAATACCAACCAGCAGGAGGCAAGAGCTGAACTGGTTTGAAGGGTTGTGACGTGGGAGGGTAAACTGACTGATGTAGATACAGAAGTTGTTCATGTGGGAGGTAAACTGGTTACAGATAACAGCTCATTTAACCCACAGGGTCCCACCTGCTGCTCTCCCAGGGGGCCGTGCTCCAGATGGCCAGTCATTGCTTTCACACGGGCCCAAGTAAGAAACACTAACAGGCCCTGTTTGGAGTCCTGGTGGGAGTTTGTCTGATGCTGCTGGTGGTGGGTTTGTGTGTGTCTATACTGTATTGTGTGGGTGCGCTGAAATGTCCAGCACATAAAAATGAGAAGGAGAGTTGAAATCCATTGAGTTCATTTCCCCATTTAGTGACAAAATGTACACCAGTTAGCGACCAACAGCGTCTGACGCATTCCTCCATGCGTTACCTCATTGGTCAGGATCGTTAGACGCTGACAGATATGGGTCATTTAATTTTAGGAAATACAAACATGGCCGAGACGATTCTCTTCGATGGAGTGGAATTGCCCCCCTACGCTGTCATCATTTTACGGTTTTCACATCCTGTCGGCATGATTTTTGTCAATATTTTGCTGCACGCTGTGTCTTTCAAAGTCACATTCTGCTCCTAAAATTGCAGGTTTCTGGTAGAACAGTACATACACGAACAAATCATTGTCAAAGCCTGAATCGATAGCTTTTAGCAGTGGAGCTCCTCTCACTGGTGATGGAGAGCATCGCTGTCAGCCCGGCGATGATTCACAATAAAAGCTTAGTGAAGGGCACCAAAAGCCAAAGGGACAAACATGTGATTACTCTGTTGCAATTTTTTGGCTGCTCGAACAGGTGACAGTGTAGACAATAGAGGTAAAATGCCAAAAAGTAGAGTAATAAATTGCACAATGGCATTATTGCTCGTGTGAATTGTATGTTGTCTTGGTGACACAAAACCACAAAATGCTAGCACGCTAGGTTTCATCAACGGACGTTTTCTTTATTGCAGCATCACGACTGAACAGAGTCCACGTCATTAAATCTATAAACTGTGGAAGTTTCTTGGTGTTTTTTGCTCTTGTCACATTTTTCACTGCAATATAAAGTCCTTCACCTCTTTGAAAGCAGCACAGTCATGGGTGACTGTAGAGAGAACTCAGCAATATTTACTGCGCAGTATGACAAAGTTAGAATGAAATAGATTATATAAAAAGAAAAAGAAAAAATCTTTGAATATTTAAAAAAATGGAATCAACATTTTTCCAACTGCCCACAGGTGTTACCATTACTGGGAAAAATGTGATTCTACATAATGAGTATAGTCTGATATACATTTTTATCTATTTGCTTTTTGTAATTGCATTCTGCAGTTTAGCCAGAAAGTCCCAGAATTTTTTGTTGAGTATTTCTTGCTCGCAGCTGATTTAATCATGGCTTCAAGGTTGTGCAGAGGAGCAAAGAGTTTTTTTTTTTTTTTTTACAGAATCTAGTAAGAGCAAATGGTTTATTTTGTAAATTTAGAAAGATAATCCTGTTTTGATCCCACAGTGGGGAAATTTGCAATGTAAAACAGCAGCAAAGGGGATAATGCAAAAATGTAGTTATACATAAGGACTGTCGATAATGTACAGATCCTTGTACATGTAGAACAACTAGGCATTGCCAAGATTCATCTAAATGTGGAAAATAACAGGATTGTACAGGGTTATTCTATAAGTAGAAGAAAAACCTGACACTTTTCTAAATGTACAATATATTAATAATGTATGGATGTTGTACCAGAGTGAAATATGACAGTTTTTCTATGTGTGGCCTCCTTGGAGCAGTGCTGGTTTAAAGGCTGAAGTAGACATGAAAGAATTAGATATTAAACTTACATTTGGCTTCCAGACTGAATGTAGGATCATAAAGTAGTTCATGGCCCTCCAAATGGTGATGATCTGAGCAGTCTGTTTTTATAGTTTCTGGTGTTAAAATGAAGTAATTTTGGTGATTAAAAAAAAAAAAAAAACAGAAGCATGCCCCTTAAGCTTGCTGGCAGGTTTTGGGGTTTAAAGGGTTAAATAGCCACAAAGAAATGCAGAAAGACATTAAAGCTTAAACTTAGACCAGCACACCTCTTCATATCAAAATGAAAGCTTACATCTGTATTCTCCTCTAACTCATTTGCTCGATTTTTGGTTTAACATTTAGCATGCCTCACACACAACCCGTCCACTCTGCATGTAGCACTTTAATTGACAGCGTTTTTAACCGGTGGTGAAATCAGTTTACATTTTCACTCCACTGGTATGTTTATGCATGTCCACAGAGTAGCTGCTGTTAGTGCCTGTCATCCTGCACCTATTGGCTGATTCCCGAGGGGATTTTAGCGTGTGGCTTACAGATGAGACCGTGCTGCTGTCCAAATATGATGCATAGCCGTGTTGTGCTTTAATGCTTCCCAGCAGGTTGGAGGTTAGAGTGGAGGAAGATGAGCATCCTGACAGCATGGTCCTCACTGCTCGTCAGTCAGACCGAACCTATACGGCTGCTCTGCTTTCCCTCTGCACCCCCCCTGCTCATGCAAGCAGAAAGAGCGAGTCTGGAGGAGTCGTGATGCCCATCTCAATGAGGAGGAGGGGGGGTGGTGGAGGAGTTGGAGTGGGACAAAAAGGGAGGTGGTGCACAGAGCAGTGGAGGAGAGATGTTGCAAGTTGTACCATACACAAATCTAGAGGGACCGTTATCAAAAAAATAAAGAGGAAGACGGGCAGAGCAGGAAGGAGACGAGCAGCGAAGCTGGAGGAGTCGTGATGCTCATCTTAATGTGGCTGTGCAATGCTAGAAAGACTGTTTCAGGAGGAGGGTAAAAGAAAAATGAAAAGTTGAAATCATGTTCATGCCACCAGCACTGAAAAACTGTTGCTAGTCCGACACATTTCTCTGGTATGATTTTGTCTCAGATACAGTCACTTAAATCTTTTTCACAGCATGTCAGAAATTTGTTCTATGCAGCTCTATCTTCAGATTAGAGGCTTTTCAGCAAGCATCCATTTGTAACGCAACCTTGTGATTTCTCAGCACAAATCAGGGAGGACGACTCGCATTACTGGCTCAAATACACAGAGCCTGCATGAACGCCACCTCAGCAAAAAACTGACCTTCAGACAGGAATTCAGACAGGACCCAATCGTGAGCGTGAGTTTTAACAAGTTTTTATTAAAAGTCACAGCCAGATATGGCTGCCAGTGGATCATCAACTGTTTTGTTTGGTGTTCAGAGCAGATGCAGACTTCTGCCCAGTCAGGATCACCTCACCGCTTGAGACTAGAGCTCGCTGGCTTGGGGAAACATTTCTTCCTGCAGCGACCGATCTCCCTACAAAAGAGTTAAATGTTGGATTTCAATAGTGCTAGGGAAAAAAGCAGTTTTGATAGTGATCAGTCATGCTAAAAAAAATTCCCTAACATTCTGCTTCTAGCTCCTCCAGAATGTAGACTTGTGGCTTTTCAATTTCCCTTGGGCTCAGGAATGTTATGTACACCAAGTTTTACAACTCTGGTATCTGCTGATACCAAATTTCCAATCTGATAACTAATCCTTGTGCTCACCCACCGATGTGAAAGCTGTAAACTTATGTGTGGAAAAGTTTGTGCAAGTAACTTTGGGCCAGACGGCTTCTTAGGCAACGGCTTAATGAAACTCAGAGCAAAAAGACAGTATTGTGACCAAGTACACGGATGTGATAACCAATGGACTTTTAGACTTACGTCGTCTGTGACACCGCTGCTCACAAGAGTCTGTGTTGCTCGGATAACACACCGCTGTACTGCAGTGAAGGAAGACCTGGAATAAAAATATACGCAAGTTGCATATTTGGTCAAGGAAACTACAAATTGATTTCCGTTAATGAGACGAATGTTATTGAGCTGAGCCGTACCGTGTCTTTCTGAGGAGTGAAGGCGTCCGCATCCACAAACGTGAACATCTTACTGATGAAACGTTTGTAGTGCGTTGGGTACTCAAGCCCAGAGGAGCCATCCACGGGAACCACTGTGGTCCGGTATCGGTCATCTTCGTAGGGACACCTAAAGACAAGACAAGTTCAGAGCCTTACAAGCCAACGTACATGTACAACAAAAGGATTAAATATGATATGCTTGATATACCCGTCAATCAGAAGGTCCCACTGAGGCAGGCTGAGGGGGTTCGGAGTGGCCGTGGCCCAGCAGTGCTCCAGGTTCAGGATGATGTTTGGATCAGACCGGTCCAGGATACGTACCTCTACATACAGTGGTTCCCTCAACACTTTAGTGACCGGGTAGTCCGACGGAGCATAGAATGAGCCATATGCTGCCTCCTCTGCAATCAGAATGGTACAGTTTCAATCTAGATTAGACAGTCTGTCCCAATTTGATTTGCAACAGCAGTCGACAACGAAATTCATAAAACAGCACAATACAAAGAAACAGAACCGACAGTGCAAGGACACAAGCCTAAAGCTTATTTAGAAACCCTACAGCTGAGGGAAACAAATAATCTGATGTATCTGTTTTATTTGGCCCTCTTAGGGAAGGTGTACCTCTTTCCAGACAAAAAGTAAAAAGTCAGCATACAGAGGGTGGTGTGGGTGGGCTAAGATGATCTTTGCCCTCTGAATGGCTCTTACTTGGTAAACATTGTCAAGCTGCTGCAGGCTACTGCCAGTGGGTTTTGGCAAAGTTTGACAATGCTCCCAGCTGATTTTATTAGTGATGCTAAGATTCTCGTAGCAGCAAATCACTGCAAAAGGATTGACTCAAAGGATGAATAAAACATTTTTATGAAAAGCAAACAGTCAACATTAAAATCTTAGCTTTTTTTTTCTCGAGTTGGCTTTTTTTTGCAGATGTAGTCTGTGTTGGCCTCTAAGGTCAGTTTGTCATCCAAGATGATTCCCAAGTACTTGTACTGGCTTACAGTCTCCACAGCTCTACCATTACTGAAAGTGGGTTTTGGGACAGGTGGATTGTTTTGGGGGGTAAATACACCAGTCGTTTGACAAACTGAAACCACATTGACAATACAAGACAGATCAAATGCACACAACTCCTGTTGCTTGTCGCTGCGCCATATGCCAAAGTCTACCAAAGAGTCTCCACTCTGCTGTTATGAGGTCGAAGCCACCCACCTTCCACACATCCTTTAGCGTAACACTCTCCGTTGCCCAGTCGGAGCTCCACTCTGAGGGGTCCTGCAGCAGCAACCGGTATAGGGGGAGGAACATCGTTCACCTCCAGGACGAGAGCCTCCACAGCTGTGCCGGAGTACCTACACTGGAACAATAACCTGTCGGCAGAGCAGAAGGCTTTATGGGTCCGTCCCAAAATCCCACACTCGCAGTATTCCAGAATAGTCAAGTGCCTACTTAGCTGCCACGGCGCCCATCAAGACTGAAATTATGTGGCTGTTCAGAGCTCACTGGGACATTTGAGTTACAAAAAGACGTCTCATCACTCCCATAAATTAATTTTACTCGTGGCACAGATTGGTTTGGAACAGAGGGTTGAAACTTATAATATTCATCATCAGTTAATCTTCTTGATGAGTTGCTTGATTAAAATGTTGATCAGGGTTTCCTAAAGCCCAATCTGAGGTCCTCACATGTCTGTTGTCCACAACCCAGAGATTTTTAGTTCACCAGCAGTAAAGAAACCAGAAAATATTCTAATTTTAAAAAAAAGAGCTGGAATCAGGATTTGCTTTGTTAAAGCAGTTGGCAGTTAATTTAATAGTTTAACCACTAATCCAGAAATCACTGCAGCTCTAGAGGATCAAGTAAATAGTTACAATCAGATGGTGCTAAAAGCTAGTTTAATACATGCATTTAGTTTGGAGAAACACAAGCATGCAGGTCTAATGGATACTAAACAGGCTGATTTAACGTTTTTGATAAATACATCTGTGTTGACTGTCAATGTGCAATAATGGCATCAGCCTCAAGAACAGAGTCTTGCTTGTGGAAATTCTGCAACACCTTTGAAGTGCTTGGTCATTAATATTTATGTTAAATGTTTGTTATTGCCGGTCATAAAGTTTATAGGCGCTCACCCACCAGCAGCTAAACTGATTGTAAATGATGCTTCAGAGATACAACAGGGGAGGAGGGCAACAAGCGCAGGTTAAGTGTTCTGTATCGTACGTGAATCTGAACTTAAGTGCTGAAGAGTGCCAGACTACATCTAAGGAAATGTCAGGGGGTCACTAAACCAGTAAGGCTCACAGATTTTTTTTAACATGAACTCACTCAAAATGACTGTCCCTGGTGATTGACCCTCTCGGTCCGATCCCAACCTCATATGAGGAAGACATGTGGTTTTCATAGACCACCAAACCGTCGTTCTCCTCCTGCAGAAACACAACAAGCAGCCAAATGCAAGAGACAAAACACGCTGGCATGTCATTGGTCGTTCAGGACATTTATCGAGCAAAAAGAAGTAAAAAAATAATAATTTCCACATCATAAAAGTGTAGGAATTCCAGATAATGCCAGCTGGGTCAGGTTTCTGCTCAGCTTTTAAAGAACCAGTTTGTGTTGTGGGATCCTAAACTTCAACCATCTGACCAGTCAGAGATAAACAGGACATGCTAAAGCTGTCGCAGAAAAACATAAATAAAATAAAGTCCTGAAACGCTCCCCACCCACCTGGAATTTAGTGCCACAAGCAGTCACAGGGAACTGAAAGATGGCAAAGGCAGAGGTGACATGAGGGCTGCAGGAGGCGTCATCAGTCTCTAACAGGCTGACTGAATTCACATCTGTCGGCGGCACGGTGGAATCTCGAGCCACAACCACCACAAACTGGCCGTCCCTGGTGCACTGCACAGTCACTGGGCGAGAAGACGACACATGGATGAATTTCTCTGTTTGAGGCGGTTTACACTCGCTGCGCAAGAACGTAGAGAGCACAGATACCTGCTTGCCCGTAGTAGCACTGCTGCCCGTCAAAGCAGCAGTTTATGGCTTCGCACTGCTCAGCGGTGAGATCAGGAACGCCACACTGGATCTTCTCACCCTCCTCCACCTGACATTTATCAAAGGACTCTGCGGGTGGAGGGACCGTCGACTGTTGCTGAGACCACTGATAAGGAAGAGCAGGTTGGGGTTTCTGCAGAGGCGGCGTCCAGTGACCCTGGGCAGTAACATCACAAAACAAAACGACCGCCACCACAACACCAAACAGATACTTGAAAAGCTCCATCATGGTGTTAGTAACTACACACTGGCACAAACTGCAGCAACAGCATCTACCGCTCAGACGCAGTCTTTATACATGATTGACTGTGTGTAGTTTGCTAAGAACTCCGCCTCTCATTGTTAGGAGTCAATTGTGTGACAGCCCTGCAGAGTTAATCAGCTGGGGAGCTGACAGGTGAAGCTTATTGTCTGCTCATCTGTCTGAAAAGAAGTCATTACACGACTGCTGAGTCAAAGCTGAGGGGATTTTTTTTTTTTTTCTAAAAGAGACTGAAGAAAAAATGATCTGTGTGGATTTCTGAGTTACAGGCAGTGAATTTCCCAACACCTGGTTCTGTTTACTCTGATAGTAAGAGCATTTTATGAGATA